>NW_026963500.1:0-55274 GCF_036588685.1 Mytilus trossulus
CAAAGGTCTTAACAGAAAACATACCTGCGATTCCATCAGCGACGCGCCCTGCCAGAAAAAAAGAAAACATGACATTAGACATACACAAAGGTCTTAACAGAAAACATACCTGCGATTCCATCAGCGACGCGCCCTGCCAGAAAAAAAGAAAACATGACATTAGACATACACAAAGGTCTTAACAGAAAACATACCCTCAAATGTCCTGTAGGCCACACGACCTAAAGGAAAAAAAGAAAAAGGCATCATTAGACATACACAAAGGTCTTAACAGAAAACATACCTGCGATTCCATCAGCGACGCGCCCTGCCAGAAAAAAAGAAAACATGACATTAGACATACACAAAGGTCTTAACAGAAAACAATACCTGCGATTCCATCAGCGACGCGCCCTGCCAGAAAAAAAGAAAACATGACATTAGACATACACAAAGGTCTTAACAGAAAACATACCTGCGATTCCATCAGCGACGCGCCCTGCCAGAAAAAAAGAAAACATGACATAAGACATACACAAAGGTCTTAACAGAAAACATACCTGCGATTCCATCAGCGACGCGCCCCTGCCAGAAAAAAAGAAAACATGACATTAGACATACACAAAGGTCTTAACAGAAAACATACCTGCGATTCCATCAGCGACGCGCCCTGCCAGAAAAAAAGAAAACATGACATTAGACATACACAAAGGTCTTAACAGAAAACATACCTGCGATTCCATCAGCGACGCGCCCTGCCAGAAAAAGAGAAAACATGACATTAGACATACACAAAGGTCTTAACAGAAAACATACCTGCGATTCCATCAGCGACGCGCCCTGCCAGAAAAAGAGAAAACATGACATTAGACATACACAAAGGTCTTAACAGAAAACATACCTGCGATTCCATCAGCGACGCGCCCTGCCAGAAAAAAAGAAAACATTACATTAGACATACACAAAGGTCTTAACAGAAAACATACCTGCGATTCCATCAGCGACGCGCCCTGCCAGAAAAAAGAAAACATGACATTAGACATACACAAAGGTCTTAACAGAAAACATACCTGCGATTCCATCAGCGACGCGCCCTGCCAGAAAAAAGAAAACATGACATTAGACATACACAAAGGTCTTAACAGAAAACATACCTGCGATTCCATCAGCGACGCGCCCTGCCAGAAAAAAAGAAAACATGACATTAGACATACACAAAGGTCTTAACAGAAAACATACCTGCGATTCCATCAGCGACGCGCCCTGCCAGAAAAAAAGAAAACATGACATTAGACATACACAAAGGTCTTAACAGAAAACATACCTGCGATTCCATCAGCGACGCGCCCTGCCAGAAAAAAAGAAAACATGACATTAGACATACACAAAGGTCTTAACAGAAAACATACCTGCGATTCCATCAGCGACGCGCCCTGCCAGAAAAAGAGAAAACATGACATTAGACATACACAAAGGTCTTAACAGAAAACATACCTGCGATTCCATCAGCGACGCGCCCTGCCAGAAAAAGAGAAAACATGACATTAGACATACACAAAGGTCTTAATAGAAAACATACCTGCGATTCCATCAGCGACGCGCCCTGCCAGAAAAAAAGAAAACATTATATTAGACATACACAAAGGTCTTAACAGAAAACATACCTGCGATTCCATCAGCGACGCGCCCTGCCAGAAAAAAAGAAAACATGACATTAGACATACACAAAGGTCTTAACAGAAAACATACCTGCGATTCCATCAGCGACGCGCCCTGCCAGAAAAAAAGAAAACATCACATTAGACATACACAAAGGTCTTAACAGAAAACATACCTGCGATTCCATCAGCGACGCGCCCTGCCAGAAAAAAAGAAAACATGACATTAGACATACACAAAGGTCTTAACAGAAAACATACCTGCGATTCTATCAGCGACGCGCCCTGCCAGAAAAAAAGAAAACATGACATTAGACATACACAAAGGTCTTAACAGAAAACATACCTGCGATTCCATCAGCGACGCGCCCTGCCAGAAAAAAAGAAAACATGACATTAGACATACACAAAGGTCTTAACAGAAAACATACCTGCGATTCCATCAGCGACGCGCCCTGCCAGAAAAAAAGAAAACATGACATTAGACATACACAAAGGTCTTAACAGAAAACATACCTGCGATTCCATCAGCGACGCGCCCTGCCAGAAAAAAAGAAAACATGACATTAGACATACACAAAGGTCTTAACAGAAAACATACCTGCGTTTCCATCAGCGACGCGCCCTGCCAGAAAAAAAGAAAACATGACATTAGACATACACAAAGGTCTTAACAGAAAACATACCTGCGATTCCATCAGCGACGCGCCCTGCCAGAAAAAAAAGAAAACATGACATTAGACATACACAAAGGTCTTAACAGAAAACATACCTGCGATTCCATCAGCGACGCGCCCTGCCAGAAAAAAAGAAAACATGACATTAGACATACACAAAGGTCTTAACAGAAAACATACCTGCGATTCCATCAGCGACGCGCCCTGCCAGAAAAAAAGAAAACATCACATTAGACATACACAAAGGTCTTAACAGAAAACATACCTGCGATTCCATCAGCGACGCGCCCTGCCAGAAAAAGAGAAAACATGACATTAGACATACACAAAGGTCTTAACAGAAAACATACCTGCGATTCCATCAGCGACGCGCCCTGCCAGAAAAAAAGAAAACATTATATTAGACATACACAAAGGTCTTAACAGAAAACATACCTGCGATTCCATCAGCGACGCGCCCTGCCAGAAAAAAAGAAAACATCACATTAGACATACACAAAGGTCTTAACAGAAAACATACCTGCGATTCCATCAGCGACGCGCCCTGCCAGAAAAAAAGAAAACATCACATTAGACATACACAAAGGTCTTAACAGAAAACATACCTGCGATTCCATCAGCGACGCGCCCTGCCAGAAAAAGAGAAAACATGACATTAGACATACACAAAGGTCTTAACAGAAAACATACCTGCGATTCCATCAGCGACGCGCCCTGCCAGAAAAAAATAAAACATTATATTAGACATACACAAAGGTCTTAACAGAAAACATACCTGCGATTCCATCAGCGACGCGCCCTGCCAGAAAAAAAGAAAACATGACATTAGACATACACAAAGGTCTTAACAGAAAACATACCTGCGATTCCATCAGCGACGCGCCCTGCCAGAAAAAAAGAAAACATGACATTAGACATACACAAAGGTCTTAACAGAAAACATACCTGCGATTCCATCAGCGACGCGCCCTGCCAGAAAAAAAGAAAACATGACATTAGACATACACAAAGGTCTTAACAGAAAACATACCCTCAAATGTCCTGTAGGCCACACGACCTAAAGGAAAAAAAAGAAAAAGGCATCATTAGACATACACAAAGGTCTTAACAGAAAACATACCTGCGATTCCATCAGCGACGCGCCCTGCCAGAAAAAAAATAAAACATGACATTAGACATACACAAAGGTCTTAACAGAAAACATACCTGCGGTTCCATCAGCGACGCGCCCTGCCAGAAAAAAAGAAAACATGACATTAGACATACACAAAGGTCTTAACAGAAAACATACCTGCGATTCCATCAGCGACGCGCCCTGCCAGAAAAAAAGAAAACATGACATTAGACATACACAAAGGTCTTAACAGAAAACATACCTGCGATTCCATCAGCGACGCGCCCTGCCAGAAAAAAAGAAAACATGACATTAGACATACACAAAGGTCTTAACAGAAAACATACCTGCGATTCCATCAGCGACGCGCCCTGCCAGAAAAAAAGAAAACATTATTTAAGACATACACAAAGGTCTTAACAGAAAACATACCCTCAAATGTCCTGTAGGCCACACGACCTAAAGGAAAAAAAAGAAAAAGGCATCATTAGACATACACAAAGGTCTTAACAGAAAACATACCTGCGATTCCATCAGCGACGCGCCCTGCCAGAAAAAAAGAAAACATGACATTAGACATACACAAAGGTCTTAACAGAAAACATACCTGCGATTCCATCAGCGACGCGCCCTGCCAGAAAAAGAGAAAACATGACATTAGACATACACAAAGGTCTTAATAGAAAACATACCTGCGATTCCATCAGCGACGCGCCCTGCCAGAAAAAAAGAAAACATTATATTAGACATACACAAAGGTCTTAACAGAAAACATACCTGCGATTCCATCAGCGACGCGCCCTGCCAGAAAAAAAGAAAACATGACATTAGACATACACAAAGGTCTTAACAGAAAACATACCTGCGATTCCATCAGCGACGCGCCCTGCCAGAAAAAAAGAAAACATCACATTAGACATACACAAAGGTCTTAACAGAAAACATACCTGCGATTCCATCAGCGACGCGCCCTGCCAGAAAAAAAGAAAACATGACATTAGACATACACAAAGGTCTTAACAGAAAACATACCTGCGATTCTATCAGCGACGCGCCCTGCCAGAAAAAAAGAAAACATGACATTAGACATACACAAAGGTCTTAACAGAAAACATACCTGCGATTCCATCAGCGACGCGCCCTGCCAGAAAAAAAGAAAACATGACATTAGACATACACAAAGGTCTTAACAGAAAACATACCTGCGATTCCATCAGCGACGCGCCCTGCCAGAAAAAAAGAAAACATGACATTAGACATACACAAAGGTCTTAACAGAAAACATACCTGCGATTCCATCAGCGACGCGCCCTGCCAGAAAAAAAGAAAACATGACATTAGACATACACAAAGGTCTTAACAGAAAACATACCTGCGTTTCCATCAGCGACGCGCCCTGCCAGAAAAAAAGAAAACATGACATTAGACATACACAAAGGTCTTAACAGAAAACATACCTGCGATTCCATCAGCGACGCGCCCTGCCAGAAAAAAAGAAAACATGACATTAGACATACACAAAGGTCTTAACAGAAAACATACCTGCGATTCCATCAGCGACGCGCCCTGCCAGAAAAAAAGAAAACATGACATTAGACATACACAAAGGTCTTAACAGAAAACATACCTGCGATTCCATCAGCGACGCGCCCTGCCAGAAAAAAAGAAAACATCACATTAGACATACACAAAGGTCTTAACAGAAAACATACCTGCGATTCCATCAGCGACGCGCCCTGCCAGAAAAAGAGAAAACATGACATTAGACATACACAAAGGTCTTAACAGAAAACATACCTGCGATTCCATCAGCGACGCGCCCTGCCAGAAAAAAAGAAAACATTATATTAGACATACACAAAGGTCTTAACAGAAAACATACCTGCGATTCCATCAGCGACGCGCCCTGCCAGAAAAAAAGAAAACATGACATTAGACATACACAAAGGTCTTAACAGAAAACATACCTGCGATTCCATCAGCGACGCGCCCTGCCAGAAAAAAAGAAAACATCACATTAGACATACACAAAGGTCTTAACAGAAAACATACCTGCGATTCCATCAGCGACGCGCCCTGCCAGAAAAAGAGAAAACATGACATTAGACATACACAAAGGTCTTAACAGAAAACATACCTGCGATTCCATCAGCGACGCGCCCTGCCAGAAAAAGAGAAAACATGACATTAGACATACACAAAGGTCTTAACAGAAAACATACCTGCGATTCCATCAGCGACGCGCCCTGCCAGAAAAAATAAAACATTATATTAGACATACACAAAGGTCTTAACAGAAAACATACCTGCGATTCCATCAGCGACGCGCCCTGCCAGAAAAAAAGAAAACATGACATTAGACATACACAAAGGTCTTAACAGAAAACATACCTGCGATTCCATCAGCGACGCGCCCTGCCAGAAAAAAAGAAAACATGACATTAGACATACACAAAGGTCTTAACAGAAAACATACCTGCGATTCCATCAGCGACGCGCCCTGCCAGAAAAAAAGAAAACATGACATTAGACATACACAAAGGTCTTAACAGAAAACATACCCTCAAATGTCCTGTAGGCCACACGACCTAAAGGAAAAAAAAGAAAAAGGCATCATTAGACATACACAAAGGTCTTAACAGAAAACATACCTGCGATTCCATCAGCGACGCGCCCTGCCAGAAAAAAAATAAAACATGACATTAGACATACACAAAGGTCTTAACAGAAAACATACCTGCGGTTCCATCAGCGACGCGCCCTGCCAGAAAAAAAGAAAACATGACATTAGACATACACAAAGGTCTTAACAGAAAACATACCTGCGATTCCATCAGCGACGCGCCCTGCCAGAAAAAAAGAAAACATGACATTAGACATACACAAAGGTCTTAACAGAAAACATACCTGCGATTCCATCAGCGACGCGCCCTGCCAGAAAAAAAGAAAACATGACATTAGACATACACAAAGGTCTTAACAGAAAACATACCTGCGATTCCATCAGCGACGCGCCCTGCCAGAAAAAAAGAAAACATTATTTAAGACATACACAAAGGTCTTAACAGAAAACATACCCTCAAATGTCCTGTAGGCCACACGACCTAAAGGAAAAAAAAGAAAAAGGCATCATTAGACATACACAAAGGTCTTAACAGAAAACATACCTGCGATTCCATCAGCGACGCGCCCTGCCAGAAAAAAAGAAAACATGACATTAGACATACACAAAGGTCTTAACAGAAAACATACCTGCGATTCCATCAGCGACGCGCCCTGCCAGAAAAAAAGAAAACATGACATTAGACATACACAAAGGTCTTAACAGAAAACATACCTGCGATTCCATCAGCGACGCGCCCTGCCAGAAAAAAAGAAAACATGACATTAGACATACACAAAGGTCTTAACAGAAAACATACCTGCGATTCCATCAGCGACGCGCCCTGCCAGAAAAAAAGAAAACATTATTTAAGACATACACAAAGGTCTTAACAGAAAACATACCTGCGATTCCATCAGCGACGCGCCCTGCCAGAAAAAAAGAAAACATGACATTAGACATACACAAAGGTCTTAACAGAAAACATACCTGCGATTCCATCAGCGACGCGCCCTGCCAGAAAAAAAGAAAACATGACATTAGACATACACAAAGGTCTTAACAGAAAACATACCTGCGATTCCATCAGCGACGCGCCCTGCCAGAAAAAAAGAAAACATGACATTAGACATACACAAAGGTCTTAACAGAAAACATACCTGCGATTCCATCAGCGACGCGCCCTGCCAGAAAAAAAGAAAACATGACATTAGACATACACAAAGGTCTTAACAGAAAACATACCTGCGATTCCATCAGCGACGCGCCCTGCCAGAAAAAAAGAAAACATCACATTAGACATACACAAAGGTCTTAACAGAAAACATACCTGCGATTCCATCAGCGACGCGCCCTGCCAGAAAAAGAGAAAACATGACATTAGACATACACAAAGGTCTTAACAGAAAACATACCTGCGATTCCATCAGCGACGTGCCCTGCCAGAAAAAAAGAAAACATTATATTAGACATACACAAAGGTCTTAACCGAAAACATACCTGCGATTCCATCAGCGACGCGCCCTGCCAGAAAAAAAGAAAACATGACATTAGACATACACAAAGGTCTTAACAGAAAACATACCTGCGATTCCATCAGCGACGCGCCCTGCCAGAAAAAAAGAAAACATCACATTAGACATAAACAAAGGTCTTAACAGAAAACATACCTGCGATTCCATCAGCGACGCGCCCTGCCAGAAAAAAAGAAAACATGACATTAGACATACACAAAGGTCTTAACAGAAAACATACCTGCGATTCCATCAGCGACGCGCCCTGCCAGAAAAAAAGAAAACATGACATTAGACATACACAAAGGTCTTAACAGAAAACATACCTGCGATTCCATCAGCGACGCGCCCTGCCAGAAAAAAGGAAACATGACATTAGACATACACAAAGGTCTTAACAGAAAACATACATGCGATTCCATCAGCGACGCGCCCTGCCAGAAAAAAAGAAAACATTATATTAGACATACACAAAGGTCTTAACAGAAAACATACCTGCGATTCCATCAGCGACGCGCCCTGCCAGAAAAAAAGAAAACATGACATTAGACATACACAAAGGTCTTAACAGAAAACATACCTGCGATTCCATCAGCGACGCGCCCTGCCAGAAAAAAAGAAAACATGACATTAGACATACACAAAGGTCTTAACAGAAAACATACCTGCGATTCCATCAGCGACGCGCCCTGCCAGAAAAAAAGAAAACATGACATTAGACATACACAAAGGTCTTAACAGAAAACATACCTGCGATTCCATCAGCGACGCGCCCTGCCAGAAAAAAAGAAAACATGACATTAGACATACACAAAGGTCTTAACAGAAAACATACCTGCGATTCCATCAGCGACGCGCCCTGCCAGAAAAAAAGAAAACATCACATTAGACATACACAAAGGTCTTAACAGAAAACATACCTGCGATTCCATCAGCGACGCGCCCTGCCAGAAAAAAAGAAAACATCACATTAGACATACACAAAGGTCTTAACAGAAAACATACCTGCGATTCCATCAGCGACGCGCCCTGCCAGAAAAAAAGAAAACATCACATTAGACATACACAAAGGTCTTAACAGAAAACATACCTACGATTCCATCAGCGACGCGCCCTGCCAGAAAAAGAGAAAACATGACATTAGACATACACAAAGGTCTTAACAGAAAACATACCTGCGATTCCATCAGCGACGCGCCCTGCCAGAAAAAAAGAAAACATGACATTAGACATACACAAAGGTCTTAACAGAAAACATACCTGCGATTCCATCAGCGACGCGCCCTGCCAGAAAAAAAGAAAACATCACATTAGACATACACAAAGGTCTTAACAGAAAACATACCTGCGATTCCATCAGCGACGCGCCCTGCCAGAAAAAAAGAAAACATCACATTAGACATACACAAAGGTCTTAACAGAAAACATACCTGCGATTCCATCAGCGACGCGCCCTGCCAGAAAAAAAGAAAACATCACATTAGACATACACAAAGGTCTTAACAGAAAACATACCTGCGATTCCATCAGCGACGCGCCCTGCCAGAAAAAAAGAAAACATCACATTAGACATACACAAAGGTCTTAACAGAAAACATACCTACGATTCCATCAGCGACGCGCCCTGCCAGAAAAAGAGAAAACATGACATTAGACATACACAAAGGTCTTAACAGAAAACATACCTGCGATTCCATCAGCGACGCGCCCTGCCAGAAAAAAAGAAAACATTATATTAGACATACACAAAGGTCTTAACAGAAAACATACCTGCGATTCCATCAGCGACGCGCCCTGCCAGAAAAAAAGAAAACATGACATTAGACATACACAAAGGTCTTAACAGAAAACATACCTGCGATTCCATCAGCGACGCGCCCTGCCAGAAAAAAAGAAAACATGACATTAGACATACACAAAGGTCTTAACAGAAAACATACCTGCGATTCTATCAGCGACGCGCCCTGCCAGAAAAAAAGAAAACATCACATTAGACATACACAAAGGTCTTAACAGAAAACATACCTGCGATTCCATCAGCGACGCGCCCTGCCAGAAAAAAAGAAAACATCACATTAGACATACACAAAGGTCTTAACAGAAAACATACCTGCGATTCCATCAGCGACGCGCCCTGCCAGAAAAAAAGAAAACATGACATTAGACATACACAAAGGTCTTAACAGAAAACATACCTGCGATTCCATCAGCGACGCGCCCTGCCAGAAAAAAAGAAAACATGACATTAGACATACACAAAGGTCTTAACAGAAAACATACCTGCGATTCCATCAGCGACGCGCCCTGCCAGAAAAAAAGAAAACATGACATTAGACATACACAAAGGTCTTAACAGAAAACATACCTGCGATTCTATCAGCGACGCGCCCTGCCAGAAAAAAAGAAAACATCACATTAGACATACACAAAGGTCTTAACAGAAAACATACCTGCGATTCCATCAGCGACGCGCCCTGCCAGAAAAAAAGAAAACATCACATTAGACATACACAAAGGTCTTAACAGAAAACATACCTGCGATTCCATCAGCGACGCGCCCTGCCAGAAAAAAAGAAAACATGACATTAGACATACACAAAGGTCTTAACAGAAAACATACCTGCGATTCCATCAGCGACGCGCCCTGCCAGAAAAAAAGAAAACATGACATTAGACATACACAAAGGTCTTAACAGAAAACATACCCTCAAATGTCCTGTAGGCCACACGACCTAAAGGAAAAAAAAGAAAAAGGCATCATTAGACATACACAAAGGTCTTAACAGAAAACATACCTGCGATTCCATCAGCGACGCGCCCTGCCAGAAAAAAAGAAAACATGACATTAGACATACACAAAGGTCTTAACAGAAAACATACCTGCGATTCCATCAGCGACGCGCCCTGCCAGAAAAAAAGAAAACATGACATTAGACATACACAAAGGTCTTAACAGAAAACATACCTGCGATTCCATCAGCGACGCGCCCTGCCAGAAAAAAAGAAAACATGACATTAGACATACACAAAGGTCTTAACAGAAAACATACCTGCGATTCCATCAGCGACGCGCCCTGCCAGAAAAAAAGAAAACATCACATTAGACATACACAAAGGTCTTAACAGAAAACATACCTGCGATTCCATCAGCGACGCGCCCTGCCAGAAAAAGAGAAAACATGACATTAGACATACACAAAGGTCTTAACAGAAAACATACCTGCGATTCCATCAGCGACGTGCCCTGCCAGAAAAAAAGAAAACATTATATTAGACATACACAAAGGTCTTAACCGAAAACATACCTGCGATTCCATCAGCGACGCGCCCTGCCAGAAAAAAAGAAAACATGACATTAGACATACACAAAGGTCTTAACAGAAAACATACCTGCGATTCCATCAGCGACGCACCCTGCCAGAAAAAAAGAAAACATCACATTAGACATACACAAAGGTCTTAACAGAAAACATACCTGCGATTCCATCAGCGACGCGCCCTGCCAGAAAAAAAGAAAACATGACATTAGACATACACAAAGGTCTTAACAGAAAACATACCTGCGATTCCATCAGCGACGCGCCCTGCCAGAAAAAAAGAAAACATGACATTAGACATACACAAAGGTCTTAACAGAAAACATACCTGCGATTCCATCAGCGACGCGCCCTGCCAGAAAAAAGGAAACATGACATTAGACATACACAAAGGTCTTAACAGAAAACATACCTGCGATTCCATCAGCGACGCGCCCTGCCAGAAAAAAAGAAAACATTATATTAGACATACACAAAGGTCTTAACAGAAAACATACCTGCGATTCCATCAGCGACGCGCCCTGCCAGAAAAAAAGAAAACATGACATTAGACATACACAAAGGTCTTAACAGAAAACATACCTGCGATTCCATCAGCGACGCGCCCTGCCAGAAAAAAAGAAAACATGACATTAGACATACACAAAGGTCTTAACAGAAAACATACCCTAAAATGTCCTGTAGGCCACACGACCTAAAGGAAAAAAAAGAAAACATGACATTAGACATACACAAAGGTCTTAACAGAAAACATACCTGCGATTCCATCAGCGACGCGCCCTGCCAGAAAAAAAGAAAACATGACATTAGACATACACAAAGGTCTTAACAGAAAACATACCTGCGATTCCATCAGCGACGCGCCCTGCCAGAAAAAAAGAAAACATGACATTAGACATACACAAAGGTCTTAACAGAAAACATACCTGCGATTCCATCAGCGACGCGCCCTGCCAGAAAAAAAGAAAACATGACATTAGACATACACAAAGGTCTTAACAGAAAACATACCTGCGATTCCATCAGCGACGCGCCCTGCCAGAAAAAAAATAAAACATGACATTAGACATACACAAAGGTCTTAACAGAAAACATACCTGCGGTTCCATCAGCGACGCGCCCTGCCAGAAAAAAAGAAAACATGACATTAGACATACACAAAGGTCTTAACAGAAAACATACCTGCGATTCCATCAGCGACGCGCCCTGCCAGAAAAAAAGAAAACATGACATTAGACATACACAAAGGTCTTAACAGAAAACATACCTGCGATTCCATCAGCGACGCGCCCTGCCAGAAAAAAAGAAAACATGACATTAGACATACACAAAGGTCTTAACAGAAAACATACCTGCGATTCCATCAGCGACGCGCCCTGCCAGAAAAAAAGAAAACATTATTTAAGACATACACAAAGGTCTTAACAGAAAACATACCTGCGATTCCATCAGCGACGCGCCCTGCCAGAAAAAAAGAAAACATGACATTAGACATACACAAAGGTCTTAACAGAAAACATACCTGCGATTCCATCAGCGACGCGCCCTGCCAGAAAAAAAGAAAACATGACATTAGACATACACAAAGGTCTTAACAGAAAACATACCTGCGATTCCATCAGCGACGCGCCCTGCCAGAAAAAAAGAAAACATGACATTAGACATACACAAAGGTCTTAACAGAAAACATACCCTAAAATGTCCTGTAGGCCACACGACCTAAAGGAAAAAAAAGAAAACATGACATTAGACATACACAAAGGTCTTAACAGAAAACATACCCTAAAATGTCCTGTAGGCCACACGACCTAAAGGAAAAAAAAGAAAACATGACATTAGACATACACAAAGGTCTTAACAGAAAACATACCTGCGATTCCATCAGCGACGCGCCCTGCCAGAAAAAAAGAAAACATGACATTAGACATACACAAAGGTCTTAACAGAAAACATACCTGCGATTCCATCAGCGACGCGCCCTGCCAGAAAAAAAGAAAACATGACATTAGACATACACAAAGGTCTTAACAGAAAACATACCTGCGATTCCATCAGCGACGCGCCCTGCCAGAAAAAAAGAAAACATGACATTAGACATACACAAAGGTCTTAACAGAAAACATACCTGCGATTCCATCAGCGACGCGCCCTGCCAGAAAAAAGGAAACATGACATTAGACATACACAAAGGTCTTAACAGAAAACATACCTGCGATTCCATCAGCGACGCGCCCTGCCAGAAAAAAAGAAAACATTATATTAGACATACACAAAGGTCTTAACAGAAAACATACCTGCGATTCCATCAGCGACGCGCCCTGCCAGAAAAAAAGAAAACATGACATTAGACATACACAAAGGTCTTAACAGAAAACATACCTGCGATTCCATCAGCGACGCGCCCTGCCAGAAAAAGAGAAAACATGACATTAGACATACACAAAGGTCTTAACAGAAAACATACCTGCGTTTCCATCAGCGACGCGCCCTGCCAGAAAAAAAGAAAACATTATATTAGACATACACAAAGGTCTTAACAGAAAACATACCTGCGATTCCATCAGCGACGCGCCCTGCCAGAAAAAAAGAAAACATGACATTAGACATACACAAAGGTCTTAACAGAAAACATACCTGCGATTCCATCAGCGACGCGCCCTGCCAGAAAAAAAGAAAACATCACATTAGACATACACAAAGGTCTTAACAGAAAACATACCTGCGATTCCATCAGCGACGCGCCCTGCCAGAAAAAAAGAAAACATTATATTAGACATACACAAAGGTCTTAACAGAAAACATACCTGCGATTCCATCAGCGACGCGCCCTGCCAGAAAAAAAGAAAACATGACATTAGACATACACAAAGGTCTTAACAGAAAACATACCTGCGATTCCATCAGCGACGCGCCCTGCCAGAAAAAAAGAAAACATGACATTAGACATACACAAAGGTCTTAACAGAAAACATACCTGCGATTCCATCAGCAACGCGCCCTTCCAGAAAAAAAGAAAACATGACATTAGACATACACAAAGGTCTTAACAGAAAACATACCCTCAAATGTCCTGTAGGCCACACGACCTAAAGGAAAAAAAAGAAAAAGGCATCATTAGACATACACAAAGGTCTTAACAGAAAACATACCTGCGATTCCATTAGCGACGCGCCCTGCCAGAAAAAAAGAAAACATGACATTAGACATACACAAAGGTCTTAACAGAAAACATACCTGCGATTCCATCAGCGACGCGCCCTGCCAGAAAAAAGGAAACATGACATTAGACATACACAAAGGTCTTAACAGAAAACATACCTGCGATTCCATCAGCGACGCGCCCTGCCAGAAAAAAAGAAAACATGACATTAGACATACACAAAGGTCTTAACAGAAAACATACCTGCGATTCCATCAGCGACGCGCCCTGCCAGAAAAAAAGAAAACATGACATTAGACATACACAAAGGTCTTAACAGAAAACATACCTGCGGTTCCATCAGCGACGCGCCCTGCCAGCAAAAAGAAAACATGACATTAGACATACACAAAGGTCTTAACAGAAAACATACCTGCGATTCCATCAGCGACGCGCCCTGCCAGAAAAAAAGAAAACATGACATTAGACATACACAAAGGTCTTAACAGAAAACATACCTGCGATTCCATCAGCGACGCGCCCTGCCAGAAAAAAAGAAAACATGACATTAGACATACACAAAGGTCTTAACAGAAAACATACCTGCGATTCCATCAGCGACGCGCCCTGCCAGAAAAAAAGAAAACATGACATTAGACATACACAAAGGTCTTAACAGAAAACATACCTGCGATTCCATCAGCGACGCGCCCTGCCAGAAAAAAAGAAAACATGACATTAGACATACACAAAGGTCTTAACAGAAAACATACCTGCGATTCCATCAGCGACGCGCCCTGCCAGAAAAAAAATAAAACATGACATTAGACATACACAAAGGTCTTAACAGAAAACATACCTGCGGTTCCATCAGCGACGCGCCCTGCCAGAAAAAAAGAAAACATGACATTAGACATACACAAAGGTCTTAACAGAAAACATACCTGCGATTCCATCAGCGACGCGCCCTGCCAGAAAAAAAGAAAACATGACATTAGACATACACAAAGGTCTTAACAGAAAACATACCTGCGATTCCATCAGCGACGCGCCCTGCCAGAAAAAAAGAAAACATGACATTAGACATACACAAAGGTCTTAACAGAAAACATACCTGCGATTCCATCAGCGACGCGCCCTGCCAGAAAAAAAGAAAACATTATTTAAGACGTACACAAAGGTCTTAACAGAAAACATACCTGCGATTCCATCAGCGACGCGCCCTGCCAGAAAAAAAGAAAACATGACATTAGACATACACAAAGGTCTTAACAGAAAACATACCTGCGATTCCATCAGCGACGCGCCCTGCCAGAAAAAAAGAAAACATGACATTAGACATACACAAAGGTCTTAACAGAAAACATACCTGCGATTCCATCAGCGACGCGCCCTGCCAGAAAAAAAGAAAACATGACATTAGACATACACAAAGGTCTTAACAGAAAACATACCTGCGGTTCCATCAGCGACGCGCCCTGCCAGAAAAAAAGAAAACATGACATTAGACATACACAAAGGTCTTAACAGAAAACATACCTGCGATTCCATCAGCGACGCGCCCTGCCAGAAAAAAAGAAAACATTATTTAAGACATACACAAAGGTCTTAACAGAAAACATACCTGCGATTCCATCAGCGACGCGCCCTGCCAGAAAAAAAGAAAACATTATTTAAGACATACACAAAGGTCTTAACAGAAAACATACCTGCGATTCCATCAGCGACGCGCCCTGCCAGAAAAAAAGAAAACATGACATTAGACATACACAAAGGTCTTAACAGAAAACATACCTGCGATTCCATCAGCGACGCGCCCTGCCAGAAAAAAAGAAAACATGACATTAGACATACACAAAGGTCTTAACAGAAAACATACCTGCGATTCCATCAGCGACGCGCCCTGCCAGAAAAAAAGAAAACATCACATTAGACATACACAAAGGTCTTAACAGAAAACATACCTGCGATTCCATCAGCGACGCGCCCTGCCAGAAAAAAAGAAAACATGACATTAGACATACACAAAGGTCTTAACAGAAAACATACCTGCGATTCCATCAGCGACGCGCCCTGCCAGAAAAAAAGAAAACATGACATTAGACATACACAAAGGTCTTAACAGAAAACATACCCTCAAATGTCCTGTAGGCCACACGACCTAAAGGAAAAAAAAGAAAAAGGCATCATTAGACATACACAAAGGTCTTAACAGAAAACATACCTGCGATTCCATTAGCGACGCGCCCTGCCAGAAAAAAAGAAAACATGACATTAGACATACACAAAGGTCTTAACAGAAAACATACCTGCGATTCCATCAGCGACGCGCCCTGCCAGAAAAAAGGAAACATGACATTAGACATACACAAAGGTCTTAACAGAAAACATACCTGCGATTCCATCAGCGACGCGCCCTGCCAGAAAAAAAGAAAACATGACATTAGACATACACAAAGGTCTTAACAGAAAACATACCTGCGATTCCATCAGCGACGCGCCCTGCCAGAAAAAAAGAAAACATGACATTAGACATACACAAAGGTCTTAACAGAAAACATACCTGCGATTCCATCAGCGACGCGCCCTGCCAGAAAAAAAGAAAACATGACATTAGACATACACAAAGGTCTTAACAGAAAACATACCTGCGGTTCCATCAGCGACGCGCCCTGCCAGAAAAAAAGAAAACATGACATTAGACATACACAAAGGTCTTAACAGAAAACATACCTGCGATTCCATCAGCGACGCGCCCTGCCAGAAAAAAAGAAAACATTATTTAAGACATACACAAAGGTCTTAACAGAAAACATACCTGCGATTCCATCAGCGACGCGCCCTGCCAGAAAAAAAGAAAACATTATTTAAGACATACACAAAGGTCTTAACAGAAAACATACCTGCGATTCCATCAGCGACGCGCCCTGCCAGAAAAAAAGAAAACATGACATTAGACATACACAAAGGTCTTAACAGAAAACATACCTGCGATTCCATCAGCGACGCGCCCTGCCAGAAAAAAAGAAAACATGACATTAGACATACACAAAGGTCTTAACAGAAAACATACCTGCGATTCCATCAGCGACGCGCCCTGCCAGAAAAAAAGAAAACATGACATTAGACATACACAAAGGTCTTAACAGAAAACATACCTGCGATTCCATCAGCGACGCGCCCTGCCAGAAAAAAAGAAAACATGACATTAGACATACACAAAGGTCTTAACAGAAAACATACCTGCGATTCCATCAGCGACGCGCCCTGCCAGAAAAAAAGAAAACATGACATTAGACATACACACAGGTCTTAACAGAAAACATACCTGCGATTCCATCAGCGACGCGCCCTGCCAGAAAAAAGGAAACATGACATTAGACATACACAAAGGTCTTAACAGAAAACATACCTGCGATTCCATCAGCGACGCGCCCTGCCAGAAAAAAAAGAAAACATTATATTAGACATACACAAAGGTCTTAACAGAAAACATACCTGCGATTCCATCAGCGACGCGCCCTGCCAGAAAAAAAAGAAAACATGACATTAGACATACACAAAGGTCTTAACAGAAAACATACCTGCGATTCCATCAGCGACGCGCCCTGCCAGAAAAAAAGAAAACATGACATTAGACATACACAAAGGTCTTAACAGAAAACATACCTGCGATTCCATCAGCGACGCTCCCTGCCAAAAAAAAGGAAACATGACATTAGACATACACAAAGGTCTTAACAGAAAACATACCTGCGATTCCATCAGCGACGCGCCCTGCCAGAAAAAAAGAAAACATGACATTAGACATACACAAAGGTCTTAACAGAAAACATACCTGCGATTCCATCAGCGACGCGCCCTGCCAGAAAAAAAGAAAACATGACATTAGACATACACAAAGGTCTTAACAGAAAACATACCTGCGATTCCATCAGCGACGCGCCCTGCCAGAAAAAAAGAAAACATTATTTAAGACATACACAAAGGTCTTAACAGAAAACATACCTGCGATTCCATCAGCGACGCGCCCTGCCAGAAAAAAAGAAAACATGACATTAGACATACACAAAGGTCTTAACAGAAAACATACCTGCGATTCCATCAGCGACGCGCCCTGCCAGAAAAAAAGAAAACATGACATTAGACATACACAAAGGTCTTAACAGAAAACATACCTGCGATTCCATCAGCGACGCGCCCTGCCAGAAAAAAAGAAAACATGACATTAGACATACACAAAGGTCTTAACAGAAAACATACCTGCGGTTCCATCAGCGACGCGCCCTGCCAGAAAAAAAGAAAACATCACATTAGACATACACAAAGGTCTTAACAGAAAACATACCTGCGATTCCATCAGCGACGCCCCCTGCCAGAAAAAGAGAAAACATGACATTAGACATACAGAAAGGTCTTAACAGAAAACATACCTGCGATTCCATCAGCGACGCGCCCTGCCAGAAAAAAAGAAAACATGACATTAGACATACACAAAGGTCTTAACAGAAAACATACCCTCAAATGTCCTGTAGGCCACACGACCTAAAGGAAAAAAAAGAAAAAGGCATCATTAGACATACACAAAGGTCTTAACAGAAAACATACCTGCGATTCCATTAGCGACGCGCCCTGCCAGAAAAAAAGAAAACATGACATTAGACATACACAAAGGTCTTAACAGAAAACATACCTGCGATTCCATCAGCGACGCGCCCTGCCAGAAAAAAGGAAACATGACATTAGACATACACAAAGGTCTTAACAGAAAACATACCTGCGATTCCATCAGCGACGCGCCCTGCCAGAAAAAAAGAAAACATGACATTAGACATACACAAAGGTCTTAACAGAAAACATACCTGCGATTCCATCAGCGACGCGCCCTGCCAGAAAAAAAGAAAACATGACATTAGACATACACAAAGGTCTTAACAGAAAACATACCTGCGATTCCATCAGCGACGCGCCCTGCCAGAAAAAAAGAAAACATGACATTAGACATACACAAAGGTCTTAACAGAAAACATACCTGCGGTTCCATCAGCGACGCGCCCTGCCAGAAAAAAAGAAAACATGACATTAGACATACACAAAGGTCTTAACAGAAAACATACCTGCGATTCCATCAGCGACGCGCCCTGCCAGAAAAAAAGAAAACATTATTTAAGACATACACAAAGGTCTTAACAGAAAACATACCTGCGATTCCATCAGCGACGCGCCCTGCCAGAAAAAAAGAAAACATTATTTAAGACATACACAAAGGTCTTAACAGAAAACATACCTGCGATTCCATCAGCGACGCGCCCTGCCAGAAAAAAAGAAAACATGACATTAGACATACACAAAGGTCTTAACAGAAAACATACCTGCGATTCCATCAGCGACGCGCCCTGCCAGAAAAAAAGAAAACATGACATTAGACATACACAAAGGTCTTAACAGAAAACATACCTGCGATTCCATCAGCGACGCGCCCTGCCAGAAAAAAAGAAAACATGACATTAGACATACACAAAGGTCTTAACAGAAAACATACCTGCGATTCCATCAGCGACGCGCCCTGCCAGAAAAAAAGAAAACATGACATTAGACATACACAAAGGTCTTAACAGAAAACATACCTGCGATTCCATCAGCGACGCGCCCTGCCAGAAAAAAAGAAAACATGACATTAGACATACACACAGGTCTTAACAGAAAACATACCTGCGATTCCATCAGCGACGCGCCCTGCCAGAAAAAAGGAAACATGACATTAGACATACACAAAGGTCTTAACAGAAAACATACCTGCGATTCCATCAGCGACGCGCCCTGCCAGAAAAAAAAGAAAACATTATATTAGACATACACAAAGGTCTTAACAGAAAACATACCTGCGATTCCATCAGCGACGCGCCCTGCCAGAAAAAAAAGAAAACATGACATTAGACATACACAAAGGTCTTAACAGAAAACATACCTGCGATTCCATCAGCGACGCGCCCTGCCAGAAAAAAAGAAAACATGACATTAGACATACACAAAGGTCTTAACAGAAAACATACCTGCGATTCCATCAGCGACGCTCCCTGCCAAAAAAAAGGAAACATGACATTAGACATACACAAAGGTCTTAACAGAAAACATACCTGCGATTCCATCAGCGACGCGCCCTGCCAGAAAAAAAGAAAACATGACATTAGACATACACAAAGGTCTTAACAGAAAACATACCTGCGATTCCATCAGCGACGCGCCCTGCCAGAAAAAAAGAAAACATGACATTAGACATACACAAAGGTCTTAACAGAAAACATACCTGCGATTCCATCAGCGACGCGCCCTGCCAGAAAAAAAGAAAACATTATTTAAGACATACACAAAGGTCTTAACAGAAAACATACCTGCGATTCCATCAGCGACGCGCCCTGCCAGAAAAAAAGAAAACATGACATTAGACATACACAAAGGTCTTAACAGAAAACATACCTGCGATTCCATCAGCGACGCGCCCTGCCAGAAAAAAAGAAAACATGACATTAGACATACACAAAGGTCTTAACAGAAAACATACCTGCGATTCCATCAGCGACGCGCCCTGCCAGAAAAAAAGAAAACATGACATTAGACATACACAAAGGTCTTAACAGAAAACATACCTGCGGTTCCATCAGCGACGCGCCCTGCCAGAAAAAAAGAAAACATCACATTAGACATACACAAAGGTCTTAACAGAAAACATACCTGCGATTCCATCAGCGACGCCCCCTGCCAGAAAAAGAGAAAACATGACATTAGACATACAGAAAGGTCTTAACAGAAAACATACCTGCGATTCCATCAGCGACGCGCCCTGCCAGAAAAAAAGAAAACATTATATTAGACATACACAAAGGTCTTAACAGAAAACATACCTGCGATTCCATCAGCGACGCGCCCTGCCAGAAAAAAAGAAAACATGACATTAGACATACACAAAGGTCTTAACAGAAAACATACCTGCGATTCCATCAGCGACGCGCCCTGCCAGAAAAAAAGAAAACATCACATTAGACATACACAAAGGTCTTAACAGAAAACATACCTGCGATTCCATCAGCGACGCGCCCTGCCAGAAAAAGAGAAAACATGACATTAGACATACACAAAGGTCTTAACAGAAAACATACCTGCGATTCCATCAGCGACGCGCCCTGCCAGAAAAAGAGAAAACATGACATTAGACATACACAAAGGTCTTAACAGAAAACATACCTGCGATTCCATCAGCGACGCGCCCTGCCAGAAAAAAAGAAAACATTATATTAGACATACACAAAGGTCTTAACAGAAAACATACCTGCGATTCCATCAGCGACGCGCCCTGCCAGAAAAAAAGAAAACATGACATTAGACATACACAAAGGTCTTAACAGAAAACATACCTGCGATTCCATCAGCGACGCGCCCTGCCAGAAAAAAAGAAAACATGACATTAGACATACACAAAGGTCTTAACAGAAAACATACCTGCGATTCCATCAGCGACGCGCCCTGCCAGAAAAAAAGAAAACATGACATTAGACATACACAAAGGTCTTAACAGAAAACATACCTGCGATTCCATCAGCGACGCGCCCTGCCAGAAAAAAAGAAAACATGACATTAGACATACACAAAGGTCTTAACAGAAAACACACCTGCGATTCTTTCAGCGACGCGCCCTGCCAGAAAAAAAGAAAACATGACATTAGACATACACAAAGGTCTTAACAGAAAACATACCCTCAAATGTCCTGTAGGCCACACGACCTAAAGGAAAAAAAAGAAAAAGGCATCATTAGACATACACAAAGGTCTTAACAGAAAACATACCTGCGATTCCATCAGCGACGCGCCCTGCCAGAAAAAAAGAAAACATGACATTAGACATACACAAAGGTCTTAACAGAAAACATACCTGCGATTCCATCAGCGACGCGCCCTGCCAGAAAAAAAGAAAACATGACATTAGACATACACAAAGGTCTTAACAGAAAACATACCTGCGATTCCATCAGCGACGCGCCCTGCCAGAAAAAAAGAAAACATGACATTAGACATACACAAAGGTCTTAACAGAAAACATACCTGCGATTCCATCAGCGACGCGCCCTGCCAGAAAAAAAGAAAACATGACATTAGACATACACAAAGGTCTTAACAGAAAACATACCTGCGTTTCCATCAGCGACGCGCCCTGCCAGAAAAAAAGAAAACATGACATTAGACATACACAAAGGTCTTAACAGAAAACATACCTGCGATTCCATCAGCGACGCGCCCTGCCAGAAAAAAAGAAAACATGACATAAGACATACACAAAGGTCTTAACAGAAAACATACCTGCGATTCCATCAGCGACGCGCCCTGCCAGAAAAAAAGAAAACATGACATTAGACATACACAAAGGTCTTAACAGAAAACATACCTGCGTTTCCATCAGCGACGCGCCCTGCCAGAAAAAAAGAAAACATGACATTAGACATACACAAAGGTCTTAACAGAAAACATACCTGCGATTCCATCAGCGACGCGCCCTGCCAGAAAAAAAGAAAACATGACATAAGACATACACAAAGGTCTTAACAGAAAACATACCTGCGATTCCATCAGCGACGCGCCCTGCCAGAAAAAAAGAAAACATGACATTAGACATACACAAAGGTCTTAACAGAAAACATACCTGCGATTCCATCAGCGACGCGCCCTGCCAGAAAAAAAGAAAACATGACATTAGACATACACAAAGGTCTTAACAGAAAACATACCTGCGATTCCATCAGCGACGCGCCCTGCCAGAAAAAAAGAAAACATGACATTAGACATACACAAAGGTCTTAACAGAAAACATACCTGCGATTCCATCAGCGACGCGCCCTGCCAGAAAAAAAGAAAACATGACATTAGACATACACAAAGGTCTTAACAGAAAACATACCCTCAAATGTCCTGTAGGCCACACGACCTAAAGGAAAAAAAAGAAAAAGGCATCATTAGACATACACAAAGGTCTTAACAGAAAACATACCTGCGATTCCATCAGCGACGCGCCCTGCCAGAAAAAAAATAAAACATGACATTAGACATACACAAAGGTCTTAACAGAAAACATACCTGCGGTTCCATCAGCGACGCGCCCTGCCAGAAAAAAAGAAAACATGACATTAGACATACACAAAGGTCTTAACAGAAAACATACCTGCGATTCCATCAGCGACGCGCCCTGCCAGAAAAAAAGAAAACATGACATTAGACATACACAAAGGTCTTAACAGAAAACATACCTGCGATTCCATCAGCGACGCGCCCTGCCAGAAAAAAAGAAAACATGACATTAGACATACACAAAGGTCTTAACAGAAAACATACCTGCGATTCCATCAGCGACGCGCCCTGCCAGAAAAAAAGAAAACATTATTTAAGACATACACAAAGGTCTTAACAGAAAACATACCCTCAAATGTCCTGTAGGCCACACGACCTAAAGGAAAAAAAAGAAAAAGGCATCATTAGACATACACAAAGGTCTTAACAGAAAACATACCTGCGATTCCATCAGCGACGCGCCCTGCCAGAAAAAAAGAAAACATCACATTAGACATACACAAAGGTCTTAACAGAAAACATACCTGCGATTCCATCAGCGACGCGCCCTGCCAGAAAAAAAGAAAACATGACATTAGACATACACAAAGGTCTTAACAGAAAACATACCTGCGATTCCATCAGCGACGCGCCCTGCCAGAAAAAAAGAAAACATCACATTAGACATACACAAAGGTCTTAACAGAAAACATACCTGCGATTCCATCAGCGACGCGCCCTGCCAGAAAAAAAGAAAACATCACATTAGACATACACAAAGGTCTTAACAGAAAACATACCTGCGATTCCATCAGCGACGCGCCCTGCCAGAAAAAAAGAAAACATCACATTAGACATACACAAAGGTCTTAACAGAAAACATACCTACGATTCCATCAGCGACGCGCCCTGCCAGAAAAAGAGAAAACATGACATTAGACATACACAAAGGTCTTAACAGAAAACATACCTGCGATTCCATCAGCGACGCGCCCTGCCAGAAAAAAAGAAAACATTATATTAGACATACACAAAGGTCTTAACAGAAAACATACCTGCGATTCCATCAGCGACGCGCCCTGCCAGAAAAAAAGAAAACATGACATTAGACATACACAAAGGTCTTAACAGAAAACATACCTGCGATTCCATCAGCGACGCGCCCTGCCAGAAAAAAAGAAAACATGACATTAGACATACACAAAGGTCTTAACAGAAAACATACCTGCGATTCTATCAGCGACGCGCCCTGCCAGAAAAAAAGAAAACATCACATTAGACATACACAAAGGTCTTAACAGAAAACATACCTGCGATTCCATCAGCGACGCGCCCTGCCAGAAAAAAAGAAAACATCACATTAGACATACACAAAGGTCTTAACAGAAAACATACCTGCGATTCCATCAGCGACGCGCCCTGCCAGAAAAAAAGAAAACATGACATTAGACATACACAAAGGTCTTAACAGAAAACATACCTGCGATTCCATCAGCGACGCGCCCTGCCAGAAAAAAAGAAAACATGACATTAGACATACACAAAGGTCTTAACAGAAAACATACCCTCAAATGTCCTGTAGGCCACACGACCTAAAGGAAAAAAAAGAAAAAGGCATCATTAGACATACACAAAGGTCTTAACAGAAAACATACCTGCGATTCCATCAGCGACGCGCCCTGCCAGAAAAAAAGAAAACATGACATTAGACATACACAAAGGTCTTAACAGAAAACATACCTGCGATTCCATCAGCGACGCGCCCTGCCAGAAAAAAAGAAAACATGACATTAGACATACACAAAGGTCTTAACAGAAAACATACCTGCGATTCCATCAGCGACGCGCCCTGCCAGAAAAAAAGAAAACATGACATTAGACATACACAAAGGTCTTAACAGAAAACATACTCTCAAATGTCCTGTAGGCCACACGACCTAAAGGAAAAAAAAGAAAAAGGCATCATTAGACATACACAAAGGTCTTAACAGAAAACATACCTGCGATTCCATCAGCGACGCGCCCTGCCAGAAAAAAAGAAAACATGACATTAGACATACACAAAGGTCTTAACAGAAAACATACCTGCGATTCCATCAGCGACGCGCCCTGCCAGAAAAAAAGAAAACATGACATTAGACATACACAAAGGTCTTAACAGAAAACATACCTGCGATTCCATCAGCGACGCGCCCTGCCAGAAAAAAAGAAAACATGACATTAGACATACACAAAGGTCTTAACAGAAAACATACCTGCGATTCCATCAGCGACGCGCCCTGCCAGAAAAAAAGAAAACATGACATTAGACATACACAAAGGTCTTAACAGAAAACATACCTGCGATTCCATCAGCGACGCGCCCTGCCAGAAAAAAAGAAAACATGACATTAGACATACACAAAGGTCTTAACAGAAAACATACCCTCAAATGTCCTGTAGGCCACACGACCTAAAGGAAAAAAAAGAAAAAGGCATCATTAGACATACACAAAGGTCTTAACAGAAAACATACCTGCGATTCCATCAGCGACGCGCCCTGCCAGAAAAAAAGAAAACATGACATTAGACATACACAAAGGTCTTAACAGAAAACATACCTGCGATTCCATCAGCGACGCGCCCTGCCAGAAAAAAGGAAACATGACATTAGACATACACAAAGGTCTTAACAGAAAACATACCTGCGATTCCATCAGCGACGCGCCCTGCCAGAAAAAAAGAAAACATGACATTAGACATACACAAAGGTCTTAACAGAAAACATACCTGCGATTCCATCAGCGACGCGCCCTGCCAGAAAAAAAGAAAACATGACATTAGACATACACAAAGGTCTTAACAGAAAACATACCTGCGATTCCATCAGCGACGCGCCCTGCCAGAAAAAAAGAAAACATGACATTAGACATACACAAAGGTCTTAACAGAAAACATACCTGCGATTCCATCAGCGACGCGCCCTGCCAGAAAAAAAGAAAACATTATTTAAGACATACACAAAGGTCTTAACAGAAAACATACCTGCGATTCCATCAGCGACGCGCCCTGCCAGAAAAAAAGAAAACATGACATTAGACATACACAAAGGTCTTAACAGAAAACATACCTGCGATTCCATCAGCGACGCGCCCTGCCAGAAAAAAAGAAAACATCACATTAGACATACACAAAGGTCTTAACAGAAAACATACCTGCGATTCCATCAGCTACGCGCCCTGCCAGAAAAAAAAAAAACATCACATTAGACATACACAAAGGTCTTAACAGAAAACATACCTGCGATTCCATCAGCGACGCGCCCTGCCAGAAAAAAAGAAAACATCACATTAGACATACACAAAGGTCTTAACAGAAAACATACCTGCGATTCCATCAGCGACGCGCCCTGCCAGAAAAAGAGAAAACATGACATTAGACATACACAAAGGTCTTAACAGAAAACATACCCTCAAATGTCCTGTAGGCCACACGACCTAAAGGAAAAAAAAGAAATAGCATCATTAGACATACACAAAGGTCTTAACAGAAAACATACCTGCGATTCCATCAGCGACGCGCCCTGCCAGAAAAAAAGAAAACATGACATTAGACATACACAAAGGTCTTAACAGAAAACATACCTGCGATTCCATCAGCGACGCGCCCTGCCAGAAAAAAAGAAAACATGACATTAGACATACACAAAAGTCTTAACAGAAAACATACCTGCGATTCCATCAGCGACGCGCCCTGCCAGAAAAAAAGAAAACATGACATTAGACATACACAAAGGTCTTAACAGAAAACATACCTGCGATTCCATCAGCGACGCGCCCTGCCAGAAAAAAAGAAAACATCACATTAGACATACACAAAGGTCTTAACAGAAAACATACCTGCGATTCCATCAGCGACGCGCCCTGCCAGAAAAAAAGAAAACATCACATTAGACATACACAAAGGTCTTAACAGAAAACATACCTGCGATTCCATCAGCGACGCGCCCTGCCAGAAAAAAAGAAAACATCACATTAGACATACACAAAGGTCTTAACAGAAAACATACCTACGATTCCATCAGCGACGCGCCCTGCCAGAAAAAGAGAAAACATGACATTAGACATACACAAAGGTCTTAACAGAAAACATACCTGCGATTCCATCAGCGACGCGCCCTGCCAGAAAAAAAGAAAACATTATATTAGACATACACAAAGGTCTTAACAGAAAACATACCTGCGATTCCATCAGCGACGCGCCCTGCCAGAAAAAAAGAAAACATGACATTAGACATACACAAAGGTCTTAACAGAAAACATACCTGCGATTCCATCAGCGACGCGCCCTGCCAGAAAAAAAGAAAACATGACATTAGACATACACAAAGGTCTTAACAGAAAACATACCTGCGATTCTATCAGCGACGCGCCCTGCCAGAAAAAAAGAAAACATCACATTAGACATACACAAAGGTCTTAACAGAAAACATACCTGCGATTCCATCAGCGACGCGCCCTGCCAGAAAAAAAGAAAACATCACATTAGACATACACAAAGGTCTTAACAGAAAACATACCTGCGATTCCATCAGCGACGCGCCCTGCCAGAAAAAAAGAAAACATGACATTAGACATACACAAAGGTCTTAACAGAAAACATACCTGCGATTCCATCAGCGACGCGCCCTGCCAGAAAAAAAGAAAACATGACATTAGACATACACAAAGGTCTTAACAGAAAACATACCCTCAAATGTCCTGTAGGCCACACGACCTAAAGGAAAAAAAAGAAAAAGGCATCATTAGACATACACAAAGGTCTTAACAGAAAACATACCTGCGATTCCATCAGCGACGCGCCCTGCCAGAAAAAAAGAAAACATGACATTAGACATACACAAAGGTCTTAACAGAAAACATACCTGCGATTCCATCAGCGACGCGCCCTGCCAGAAAAAAAGAAAACATGACATTAGACATACACAAAGGTCTTAACAGAAAACATACCTGCGATTCCATCAGCGACGCGCCCTGCCAGAAAAAAAGAAAACATGACATTAGACATACACAAAGGTCTTAACAGAAAACATACTCTCAAATGTCCTGTAGGCCACACGACCTAAAGGAAAAAAAAGAAAAAGGCATCATTAGACATACACAAAGGTCTTAACAGAAAACATACCTGCGATTCCATCAGCGACGCGCCCTGCCAGAAAAAAAGAAAACATGACATTAGACATACACAAAGGTCTTAACAGAAAACATACCTGCGATTCCATCAGCGACGCGCCCTGCCAGAAAAAAAGAAAACATGACATTAGACATACACAAAGGTCTTAACAGAAAACATACCTGCGATTCCATCAGCGACGCGCCCTGCCAGAAAAAAAGAAAACATGACATTAGACATACACAAAGGTCTTAACAGAAAACATACCTGCGATTCCATCAGCGACGCGCCCTGCCAGAAAAAAAGAAAACATGACATTAGACATACACAAAGGTCTTAACAGAAAACATACCTGCGATTCCATCAGCGACGCGCCCTGCCAGAAAAAAAGAAAACATGACATTAGACATACACAAAGGTCTTAACAGAAAACATACCCTCAAATGTCCTGTAGGCCACACGACCTAAAGGAAAAAAAAGAAAAAGGCATCATTAGACATACACAAAGGTCTTAACAGAAAACATACCTGCGATTCCATCAGCGACGCGCCCTGCCAGAAAAAAAGAAAACATGACATTAGACATACACAAAGGTCTTAACAGAAAACATACCTGCGATTCCATCAGCGACGCGCCCTGCCAGAAAAAAGGAAACATGACATTAGACATACACAAAGGTCTTAACAGAAAACATACCTGCGATTCCATCAGCGACGCGCCCTGCCAGAAAAAAAGAAAACATGACATTAGACATACACAAAGGTCTTAACAGAAAACATACCTGCGATTCCATCAGCGACGCGCCCTGCCAGAAAAAAAGAAAACATGACATTAGACATACACAAAGGTCTTAACAGAAAACATACCTGCGATTCCATCAGCGACGCGCCCTGCCAGAAAAAAAGAAAACATGACATTAGACATACACAAAGGTCTTAACAGAAAACATACCTGCGATTCCATCAGCGACGCGCCCTGCCAGAAAAAAAGAAAACATTATTTAAGACATACACAAAGGTCTTAACAGAAAACATACCTGCGATTCCATCAGCGACGCGCCCTGCCAGAAAAAAAGAAAACATGACATTAGACATACACAAAGGTCTTAACAGAAAACATACCTGCGATTCCATCAGCGACGCGCCCTGCCAGAAAAAAAGAAAACATCACATTAGACATACACAAAGGTCTTAACAGAAAACATACCTGCGATTCCATCAGCTACGCGCCCTGCCAGAAAAAAAAAAACATCACATTAGACATACACAAAGGTCTTAACAGAAAACATACCTGCGATTCCATCAGCGACGCGCCCTGCCAGAAAAAAAGAAAACATCACATTAGACATACACAAAGGTCTTAACAGAAAACATACCTGCGATTCCATCAGCGACGCGCCCTGCCAGAAAAAGAGAAAACATGACATTAGACATACACAAAGGTCTTAACAGAAAACATACCCTCAAATGTCCTGTAGGCCACACGACCTAAAGGAAAAAAAAGAAATAGCATCATTAGACATACACAAAGGTCTTAACAGAAAACATACCTGCGATTCCATCAGCGACGCGCCCTGCCAGAAAAAAAGAAAACATGACATTAGACATACACAAAGGTCTTAACAGAAAACATACCTGCGATTCCATCAGCGACGCGCCCTGCCAGAAAAAAAGAAAACATGACATTAGACATACACAAAGGTCTTAACAGAAAACATACCTGCGATTCCATCAGCGACGCGCCCTGCCAGAAAAAAAGAAAACATGACATTAGACATACACAAAGGTCTTAACAGAAAACATACCTGCGATTCCATCAGCGACGCGCCCTGCCAGAAAAAAAGAAAACATGACATTAGACATACACAAAGGTCTTAACAGAAAACATACCTGCGTTTCCATCAGCGACGCGCCCTGCCAGAAAAAAAGAAAACATGACATTAGACATACACAAAGGTCTTAACAGAAAACATACCTGCGATTCCATCAGCGACGCGCCCTGCCAGAAAAAAAGAAAACATTATTTAAGACATACACAAAGGTCTTAACAGAAAACATACCTGCGATTCCATCAGCGACGCGCCCTGCCAGAAAAAAAGAAAACATGACATTAGACATACACAAAGGTCTTAACAGAAAACATACCTGCGATTCCATCAGCGACGCGCCCTGCCAGAAAAAAAGAAAACATGACATTAGACATACACAAAGGTCTTAACAGAAAACATACCTGCGATTCCATCAGCGACGCGCCCTGCCAGAAAAAAAGAAAACATGACATTAGACATACACAAAGGTCTTAACAGAAAACATACCTGCGTTTCCATCAGCGACGCGCCCTGCCAGAAAAAAAGAAAACATCACATTAGACATACACAAAGGTCTTAACAGAAAACATACCTGCGATTCCATCAGCGACGCGCCCTGCCAGAAAAAGAGAAAACATGACATTAGACATACACAAAGGTCTTAACAGAAAACATACCTGCGATTCCATCAGCGACGCGCCCTGCCAGAAAAAAAGAAAACATTATATTAGACATACACAAAGGTCTTAACAGAAAACATACCTGCGATTCCATCAGCGACGCGCCCTGCCAGAAAAAAAGAAAACATGACATTAGACATACACAAAGGTCTTAACAGAAAACATACCTGCGATTCCATCAGCGACGCGCCCTGCCAGAAAAAAAGAAAACATCACATTAGACATACACAAAGGTCTTAACAGAAAACATACCTGCGATTCCATCAGCGACGCGCCCTGCCAGAAAAAAAGAAAACATGACATTAGACATACACAAAGGTCTTAACAGAAAACATACCTGCGATTCCATCAGCGACGCGCCCTGCCAGAAAAAAAGAAAACATGACATTAGACATACACAAAGGTCTTAACAGAAAACATACCTGCGATTCCATCAGCGACGCGCCCTGCCAGAAAAAAAGAAAACATGACATTAGACATACACAAAGGTCTTAACAGAAAACATACCTGCGATTCCATCAGCGACGCGCCCTGCCAGAAAAAAAGAAAACATGACATTAGACATACACAAAGGTCTTAACAGAAAACATACCTGTGATTCCATCAGCGACGCGCCCTGCCAGAAAAAAAGAAAACATGACATTAGACATACACAAAGGTCTTAACAGAAAACATACCTGCGATTCCATCAGCGACGCGCCCTGCCAGAAAAAAAGAAAACATGACATCACAAAGGTCTTAACAGAAAACATACCTGCGATTCCATCAGCGACGCGCCCTGCCAGAAAAAAAGAAAACATGACATTAGACATACACAAAGGTCTTAACAGAAAACATACCTGCGATTCCATCAGCGACGCGCCCTGCCAGAAAAAAAGAAAACATCACATTAGACATACACAAAGGTCTTAACAGAAAACATACCTGCGATTCCATCAGCGACGCGCCCTGCCAGAAAAAGAGAAAACATGACATTAGACATACACAAAGGTCTTAACAGAAAACATACCTGCGATTCCATCAGCGACGCGCCCTGCCAGAAAAAAAGAAAACATTATATTAGACATACACAAAGGTCTTAACAGAAAACATACCTGCGATTCCATCAGCGACGCGCCCTGCCAGAAAAAAAGAAAACATGACATTAGACATACACAAAGGTCTTAACAGAAAACATACCTGCGATTCCATCAGCGACGCGCCCTGCCAGAAAAAAAGAAAACATCACATTAGACATACACAAAGGTCTTAACAGAAAACATACCTGCGATTCCATCAGCGACGCGCCCTGCCAGAAAAAGAGAAAACATGACATTAGACATACACAAAGGTCTTAACAGAAAACATACCTGCGATTCCATCAGCGACGCGCCCTGCCAGAAAAAAATAAAACATTATATTAGACATACACAAAGGTCTTAACAGAAAACATACCTGCGATTCCATCAGCGACGCGCCCTGCCAGAAAAAAATAAAACATTATATTAGACATACACAAAGGTCTTAACAGAAAACATACCTGCGATTCCATCAGCGACGCGCCCTGCCAGAAAAAAAGAAAACATGACATTAGACATACACAAAGGTCTTAACAGAAAACATACCTGCGATTCCATCAGCGACACGCCCTGCCAGAAAAAAAGAAAACATGACATTAGACATACACAAAGGTCTTAACAGAAAACATACCTGCGATTCCATCAGCGACGCGCCCTGCCAGAAAAAAAGAAAACATCACATTAGACATACACAAAGGTCTTAACAGAAAACATACCTGCGATTCCATCAGCGACGCGCCCTGCCAGAAAAAAAGAAAACATGACATTAGACATACACAAAGGTCTTAACAGAAAACATACCTGCGATTCCATCAGCGACGCGCCCTGCCAGAAAAAAAGAAAACATGACATTAGACATACACAAAGGTCTTAACAGAAAACATACCTGCGATTCCATCAGCGACGCGCCCTGCCAGAAAAAAAGATAACATGACATTAGACATACACAAAGGTCTTAACAGAAAACATACCCTCAAATGTCCTGTAGGCCACACGGACTAAAGGAAAAAAAAGAAAAAGGCATCATTAGACATACACAAAGGTCTTAACAGAAAACATACCTGCGATTCCATCAGCGACGCGCCCTGCCAGAAAAAAAGAAAACATTATATTAGACATACACAAAGGTCTTAACAGAAAACATACCTGCGATTCCATCAGCGACGCGCCCTGCCAGAAAAAAAGAAAACATGACATTAGACATACACAAAGGTCTTAACAGAAAACATACCTGCGATTCCATCAGCGACGCGCCCTGCCAGAAAAAAAGAAAACATGACATTAGACATACACAAAGGTCTTAACAGAAAACATACCTGCGATTCCATCAGCGACGCGCCCTGCCAGAAAAAAAGAAAACATGACATTAGACATACACAAAGGTCTTAACAGAAAACATACCTGCGATTCCATCAGCGACGCGCCCTGCCAGAAAAAAAGAAAACATGACATTAGACATACACAAAGGTCTTAACAGAAAACATACCTGCGATTCCATCAGCGACGCGCCCTGCCAGAAAAAAAGAAAACATCACATTAGACATACACAAAGGTCTTAACAGAAAACATACCTGCGATTCCATCAGCGACGCGCCCTGCCAGAAAAAAAGAAAACATCACATTAGACATACACAAAGGTCTTAACAGAAAACATACCTGCGATTCCATCAGCGACGCGCCCTGCCAGAAAAAAAGAAAACATCACATTAGACATACACAAAGGTCTTAACAGAAAACATACCTACGATTCCATCAGCGACGCGCCCTGCCAGAAAAAGAGAAAACATGACATTAGACATACACAAAGGTCTTAACAGAAAACATACCTGCGATTCCATCAGCGACGCGCCCTGCCAGAAAAAAAGAAAACATTATATTAGACATACACAAAGGTCTTAACAGAAAACATACCTGCGATTCCATCAGCGACGCGCCCTGCCAGAAAAAAAGAAAACATGACATTAGACATACACAAAGGTCTTAACAGAAAACATACCTGCGATTCCATCAGCGACGCGCCCTGCCAGAAAAAAAGAAAACATGACATTAGACATACACAAAGGTCTTAACAGAAAACATACCTGCGATTCTATCAGCGACGCGCCCTGCCAGAAAAAAAGAAAACATCACATTAGACATACACAAAGGTCTTAACAGAAAACATACCTGCGATTCCATCAGCGACGCGCCCTGCCAGAAAAAAAGAAAACATCACATTAGACATACACAAAGGTCTTAACAGAAAACATACCTGCGATTCCATCAGCGACGCGCCCTGCCAGAAAAAAAGAAAACATGACATTAGACATACACAAAGGTCTTAACAGAAAACATACCTGCGATTCCATCAGCGACGCGCCCTGCCAGAAAAAAAGAAAACATGACATTAGACATACACAAAGGTCTTAACAGAAAACATACCCTCAAATGTCCTGTAGGCCACACGACCTAAAGGAAAAAAAAGAAAAAGGCATCATTAGACATACACAAAGGTCTTAACAGAAAACATACCTGCGATTCCATCAGCGACGCGCCCTGCCAGAAAAAAAGAAAACATGACATTAGACATACACAAAGGTCTTAACAGAAAACATACCTGCGATTCCATCAGCGACGCGCCCTGCCAGAAAAAAAGAAAACATGACATTAGACATACACAAAGGTCTTAACAGAAAACATACCTGCGATTCCATCAGCGACGCGCCCTGCCAGAAAAAAAGAAAACATGACATTAGACATACACAAAGGTCTTAACAGAAAACATACTCTCAAATGTCCTGTAGGCCACACGACCTAAAGGAAAAAAAAGAAAAAGGCATCATTAGACATACACAAAGGTCTTAACAGAAAACATACCTGCGATTCCATCAGCGACGCGCCCTGCCAGAAAAAAAGAAAACATGACATTAGACATACACAAAGGTCTTAACAGAAAACATACCTGCGATTCCATCAGCGACGCGCCCTGCCAGAAAAAAAGAAAACATGACATTAGACATACACAAAGGTCTTAACAGAAAACATACCTGCGATTCCATCAGCGACGCGCCCTGCCAGAAAAAAAGAAAACATGACATTAGACATACACAAAGGTCTTAACAGAAAACATACCTGCGATTCCATCAGCGACGCGCCCTGCCAGAAAAAAAGAAAACATGACATTAGACATACACAAAGGTCTTAACAGAAAACATACCTGCGATTCCATCAGCGACGCGCCCTGCCAGAAAAAAAGAAAACATGACATTAGACATACACAAAGGTCTTAACAGAAAACATACCCTCAAATGTCCTGTAGGCCACACGACCTAAAGGAAAAAAAAGAAAAAGGCATCATTAGACATACACAAAGGTCTTAACAGAAAACATACCTGCGATTCCATCAGCGACGCGCCCTGCCAGAAAAAAAGAAAACATGACATTAGACATACACAAAGGTCTTAACAGAAAACATACCTGCGATTCCATCAGCGACGCGCCCTGCCAGAAAAAAGGAAACATGACATTAGACATACACAAAGGTCTTAACAGAAAACATACCTGCGATTCCATCAGCGATGCGCCCTGCCAGAAAAAAAGAAAACATGACATTAGACATACACAAAGGTCTTAACAGAAAACATACCTGCGATTCCATCAGCGACGCGCCCTGCCAGAAAAAAAGAAAACATGACATTAGACATACACAAAGGTCTTAACAGAAAACATACCTGCGATTCCATCAGCGACGCGCCCTGCCAGAAAAAAAGAAAACATGACATTAGACATACACAAAGGTCTTAACAGAAAACATACCTGCGATTCCATCAGCGACGCGCCCTGCCAGAAAAAAAGAAAACATTATTTAAGACATACACAAAGGTCTTAACAGAAAACATACCTGCGATTCCATCAGCGACGCGCCCTGCCAGAAAAAAAGAAAACATGACATTAGACATACACAAAGGTCTTAACAGAAAACATACCTGCGATTCCATCAGCGACGCGCCCTGCCAGAAAAAAAGAAAACATCACATTAGACATACACAAAGGTCTTAACAGAAAACATACCTGCGATTCCATCAGCTACGCGCCCTGCCAGAAAAAAAAAAAACATCACATTAGACATACACAAAGGTCTTAACAGAAAACATACCTGCGATTCCATCAGCGACGCGCCCTGCCAGAAAAAAAGAAAACATCACATTAGACATACACAAAGGTCTTAACAGAAAACATACCTGCGATTCCATCAGCGACGCGCCCTGCCAGAAAAAGAGAAAACATGACATTAGACATACACAAAGGTCTTAACAGAAAACATACCCTCAAATGTCCTGTAGGCCACACGACCTAAAGGAAAAAAAAGAAATAGCATCATTAGACATACACAAAGGTCTTAACAGAAAACATACCTGCGATTCCATCAGCGACGCGCCCTGCCAGAAAAAAAGAAAACATGACATTAGACATACACAAAGGTCTTAACAGAAAACATACCTGCGATTCCATCAGCGACGCGCCCTGCCAGAAAAAAAGAAAACATGACATTAGACATACACAAAGGTCTTAACAGAAAACATACCTGCGATTCCATCGGCGACGCGCCCTGCCAGAAAAAAAGAAAACATGACATTAGACATACACAAAGGTCTTAACAGAAAACATACCTGCGATTCCATCAGCGACGCGCCCTGCCAGAAAAAAAGAAAACATGACATTAGACATACACAAAGGTCTTAACAGAAAACATACCTGCGTTTCCATCAGCGACGCGCCCTGCCAGAAAAAAAGAAAACATGACATTAGACATACACAAAGGTCTTAACAGAAAACATACCTGCGATTCCATCAGCGACGCGCCCTGCCAGAAAAAAAGAAAACATTATTTAAGACATATACAAAGGTCTTAACAGAAAACATACCTGCGATTCCATCAGCGACGCGCCCTGCCAGAAAAAAAGAAAACATGACATTAGACATACACAAAGGTCTTAACAGAAAACATACCTGCGATTCCATCAGCGACGCGCCCTGCCAGAAAAAAAGAAAACATGACATTAGACATACACAAAGGTCTTAACAGAAAACATACCTGCGATTCCATCAGCGACGCGCCCTGCCAGAAAAAAAGAAAACATGACATTAGACATACACAAAGGTCTTAACAGAAAACATACCTGCGTTTCCATCAGCGACGCGCCCTGCCAGAAAAAAAGAAAACATCACATTAGACATACACAAAGGTCTTAACAGAAAACATACCTGCGATTCCATCAGCGACGCGCCCTGCCAGAAAAAGAGAAAACATGACATTAGACATACACAAAGGTCTTAACAGAAAACATACCTGCGATTCCATCAGCGACGCGCCCTGCCAGAAAAAAAGAAAACATTATATTAGACATACACAAAGGTCTTAACAGAAAACATACCTGCGATTCCATCAGCGACGCGCCCTGCCAGAAAAAAAGAAAACATGACATTAGACATACACAAAGGTCTTAACAGAAAACATACCTGCGATTCCATCAGCGACGCGCCCTGCCAGAAAAAAAGAAAACATCACATTAGACATACACAAAGGTCTTAACAGAAAACATACCTGCGATTCCATCAGCGACGCGCCCTGCCAGAAAAAAAGAAAACATGACATTAGACATACACAAAGGTCTTAACAGAAAACATACCTGCGATTCCATCAGCGACGCGCCCTGCCAGAAAAAAAGAAAACATGACATTAGACATACACAAAGGTCTTAACAGAAAACATACCTGCGATTCCATCAGCGACGCGCCCTGCCAGAAAAAAAGAAAACATGACATTAGACATACACAAAGGTCTTAACAGAAAACATACCTGCGATTCCATCAGCGACGCGCCCTGCCAGAAAAAAAGAAAACATGACATTAGACATACACAAAGGTCTTAACAGAAAACATACCTGTGATTCCATCAGCGACGCGCCCTGCCAGAAAAAAAGAAAACATGACATTAGACATACACAAAGGTCTTAACAGAAAACATACCTGCGATTCCATCAGCGACGCGCCCTGCCAGAAAAAAAGAAAACATGACATCACAAAGGTCTTAACAGAAAACATACCTGCGATTCCATCAGCGACGCGCCCTGCCAGAAAAAAAGAAAACATGACATTAGACATACACAAAGGTCTTAACAGAAAACATACCTGCGATTCCATCAGCGACGCGCCCTGCCAGAAAAAAAGAAAACATCACATTAGACATACACAAAGGTCTTAACAGAAAACATACCTGCGATTCCATCAGCGACGCGCCCTGCCAGAAAAAGAGAAAACATGACATTAGACATACACAAAGGTCTTAACAGAAAACATACCTGCGATTCCATCAGCGACGCGCCCTGCCAGAAAAAAAGAAAACATTATATTAGACATACACAAAGGTCTTAACAGAAAACATACCTGCGATTCCATCAGCGACGCGCCCTGCCAGAAAAAAAGAAAACATGACATTAGACATACACAAAGGTCTTAACAGAAAACATACCTGCGATTCCATCAGCGACGCGCCCTGCCAGAAAAAAAGAAAACATCACATTAGACATACACAAAGGTCTTAACAGAAAACATACCTGCGATTCCATCAGCGACGCGCCCTGCCAGAAAAAGAGAAAACATGACATTAGACATACACAAAGGTCTTAACAGAAAACATACCTGCGATTCCATCAGCGACGCGCCCTGCCAGAAAAAAATAAAACATTATATTAGACATACACAAAGGTCTTAACAGAAAACATACCTGCGATTCCATCAGCGACGCGCCCTGCCAGAAAAAAATAAAACATTATATTAGACATACACAAAGGTCTTAACAGAAAACATACCTGCGATTCCATCAGCGACGCGCCCTGCCAGAAAAAAAGAAAACATGACATTAGACATACACAAAGGTCTTAACAGAAAACATACCTGCGATTCCATCAGCGACACGCCCTGCCAGAAAAAAAGAAAACATGACATTAGACATACACAAAGGTCTTAACAGAAAACATACCTGCGATTCCATCAGCGACGCGCCCTGCCAGAAAAAAAGAAAACATCACATTAGACATACACAAAGGTCTTAACAGAAAACATACCTGCGATTCCATCAGCGACGCGCCCTGCCAGAAAAAAAGAAAACATGACATTAGACATACACAAAGGTCTTAACAGAAAACATACCTGCGATTCCATCAGCGACGCGCCCTGCCAGAAAAAAAGAAAACATGACATTAGACATACACAAAGGTCTTAACAGAAAACATACCTGCGATTCCATCAGCGACGCGCCCTGCCAGAAAAAAAGATAACATGACATTAGACATACACAAAGGTCTTAACAGAAAACATACCCTCAAATGTCCTGTAGGCCACACGGACTAAAGGAAAAAAAAGAAAAAGGCATCATTAGACATACACAAAGGTCTTAACAGAAAACATACCTGCGATTCCATCAGCGACGCGCCCTGCCAGAAAAAAAGAAAACATGACATTAGACATACACAAAGGTCTTAACAGAAAACATACCTGCGATTCCATCAGCGACGCGCCCTGCCAGAAAAAAAGAAAACATGACATTAGACATACACAAAGGTCTTAACAGAAAACATACCTGCGATTCCATCAGCGACGCGCCCTGCCAGAAAAAAAGAAAACATGACATTAGACATACACAAAGGTCTTAACAGAAAACATACCTGCGATTCCATCAGCGACGCGCCCTGCCAGAAAAAAAGAAAACATTATATTAGACATACACAAAGGTCTTAACAGAAAACATACCTGCGATTCCATCAGCGACGCGCCCTGCCAGAAAAAAAGAAAACATGACATTAGACATACACAAAGGTCTTAACAGAAAACATACCTGCGATTCCATCAGCGACGCGCCCTGCCAGAAAAAAAGAAAACATGACATTAGACATACACAAAGGTCTTAACAGAAAACATACCTGCGATTCCATCAGCGACGCGCCCTGCCAGAAAAAAAGAAAACATGACATTAGACATACACAAAGGTCTTAACAGAAAACATACCTGCGATTCCATCAGCGACGCGCCCTGCCAGAAAAAAAGAAAACATGACATTAGACATACACAAAGGTCTTAACCTGCGATTCCATCAGCGACGCGCCCTGCCAGAAAAAAAGAAAACATCACATTAGACATACACAAAGATCTTAACAGAAAACATACCTGCGATTCCATCAGCGACGCGCCCTGCCAGAAAAAGAGAAAACATGACATTAGACATACACAAAGGTCTTAACAGAAAACATACCTGCGATTCCATCAGCGACGCGCCCTGCCAGAAAAAAATAAAACATTATATTAGACATACACAAAGGTCTTAACAGAAAACATACCTGCGATTCCATCAGCGACGCGCCCTGCCAGAAAAAAAGAAAACATGACATTAGACATACACAAAGGTCTTAACAGAAAACATACCTGCGATTCCATCAGCGACGCGCCCTGCCAGAAAAAAAGAAAACATGACATTAGACATACACAAAGGTCTTAACAGAAAACATACCTGCGATTCCATCAGCGACACGCCCTGCCAGAAAAAAAGAAAACATGACATTAGACATACACAAAGGTCTTAACAGAAAACATACCTGCGATTCCATCAGCGACGCGCCCTGCCAGAAAAAAAGAAAACATCACATTAGACATACACAAAGGTCTTAACAGAAAACATACCTGCGATTCCATCAGCGACGCGCCCTGCCAGAAAAAAAGAAAACATGACATTAGACATACACAAAGGTCTTAACAGAAAACATACCTGCGATTCCATCAGCGACGCGCCCTGCCAGAAAAAAAGATAACATGACATTAGACATACACAAAGGTCTTAACAGAAAACATACCCTCAAATGTCCTGTAGGCCACACGGACTAAAGGAAAAAAAAGAAAAAGGCATCATTAGACATACACAAAGGTCTTAACAGAAAACATACCTGCGATTCCATCAGCGACGCGCCCTGCCAGAAAAAAAGAAAATATCACATTAGACATACACAAAGGTCTTAACAGAAAACATACCTGCGATTCCATCAGCGACGCGCCCTGCCAGAAAAAAAGAAAACATGACATTAGACATACACAAAGGTCTTAACAGAAAACATACCTGCGATTCCATCAGCGACGCGCCCTGCCAGAAAAAAAGAAAACATGACATTAGACATACACAAAGGTCTTAACAGAAAACATACCTGCGATTCCATCAGCGACGCGCCCTGCCAGAAAAAAAGAAAATATCACATTAGACATACACAAAGGTCTTAACAGAAAACATACCTGCGATTCCATCAGCGACGCGCCCTGCCAGAAAAAGAGAAAACATGACATTAGACATACACAAAGGTCTTAACAGAAAACATACCTGCGATTCCATCAGCGACACGCCCTGCCAGAAAAAAAGAAAACATGACATTAGACATACACAAAGGTCTTAACAGAAAACATACCTGCGATTCCATCAGCGACGCGCCCTGCCAGAAAAAAAGAAAATATCACATTAGACATACACAAAGGTCTTAACAGAAAACATACCTGCGATTCCATCAGCGACGCGCCCTGCCAGAAAAAAAGAAAACATGACATTAGACATACACAAAGGTCTTAACAGAAAACATACCTGCGATTCCATCAGCGACGCGCCCTGCCAGAAAAAAAGAAAACATGACATTAGACATACACAAAGGTCTTAACAGAAAACATACCTGCGATTCCATCAGCGACGCGCCCTGCCAGAAAAAAAGAAAACATCACATTAGACATACACAAAGGTCTTAACAGAAAACATACCTGCGATTCCATCAGCGACGCGCCCTGCCAGAAAAAAAGAAAACATGACATTAGACATACACAAAGGTCTTAACAGAAAACATACCTGCGATTCCATCAGCGACGCGCCCTGCCAGAAAAAAAAGAAAACATGACATTAGACATACACAAAGGTCTTAACAGAAAACATACCCTCAAATGTCCTGTAGGCCACACGACCTAAAGGAAAAAAAAGAAAAAGGCATCATTAGACATACACAAAGGTCTTAACAGAAAACATACCTGCGATTCCATCAGCGACGCGCCCTGCCAGAAAAAAAGAAAACATGACATTAGACATACACAAAGGTCTTAACAGAAAACATACCTGCGATTCCATCAGCGACGCGCCCTGCCAGAAAAAAAGAAAACATGACATTAGACATACACAAAGGTCTTAACAGAAAACATACCTGCGATTCCATCAGCGACGCGCCCTGCCAGAAAAAAAGAAAACATGACATTAGACATACACAAAGGTCTTAACAGAAAACATACCTGCGATTCCATCAGCGACGCGCCCTGCCAGAAAAAAAGAAAACATTATTTAAGACATACACAAAGGTCTTAACAGAAAACATACCTGCGATTCCATCAGCGACGCGCCCTGCCAGAAAAAAAGAAAACATGACATTAGACATACACAAAGGTCTTAACAGAAAACATACCTGCGATTCCATCAGCGACGCGCCCTGCCAGAAAAAAAGAAAACATGACATTAGACATACACAAAGGTCTTAACAGAAAACATACCTGCGATTCCATCAGCGACGCGCCCTGCCAGAAAAAAAGAAAACATCACATTAGACATACACAAAGGTCTTAACAGAAAACATACCTGCGATTCCATCAGCGACGCGCCCTGCCAGAAAAAGAGAAAACATGACATTAGACATACACAAAGGTCTTAACAGAAAACATACCTGCGATTCCATCAGCGACGTGCCCTGCCAGAAAAAAAGAAAACATTATATTAGACATACACAAAGGTCTTAACCGAAAACATACCTGCGATTCCATCAGCGACGCGCCCTGCCAGAAAAAAAGAAAACATGACATTAGACATACACAAAGGTCTTAACAGAAAACATACCTGCGATTCCATCAGCGACGCGCCCTGCCAGAAAAAAAGAAAACATGACATTAGACATACACAAAGGTCTTAACAGAAAACATACCTGCGATTCCATCAGCGACGCGCCCTGCCAGAAAAAAAGAAAACATGACATTAGACATACACAAAGGTCTTAACAGAAAACATACCTGCGATTCCATCAGCGACGCGCCCTGCCAGAAAAAAAGAAAACATGACATTAGACATACACAAAGGTCTTAACAGAAAACATACCTGCGATTCCATCAGCGACGCGCCCTGCCAGAAAAAAAGAAAACATCACATTAGACATACACAAAGGTCTTAACAGAAAACATACCTGCGATTCCATCAGCGACGCGCCCTGCCAGAAAAAAAGAAAACATGACATTAGACATACACAAAGGTCTTAACAGAAAACATACCTGCGATTCCATCAGCGACGCGCCCTGCCAGAAAAAAAGAAAACATGACATTAGACATACACAAAGGTCTTAACAGAAAACATACCCTCAAATGTCCTGTAGGCCACACGACCTAAAGGAAAAAAAAGAAAAAGGCATCATTAGACATACACAAAGGTCTTAACAGAAAACATACCTGCGATTCCATCAGCGACGCGCCCTGCCAGAAAAAAAGAAAACATGACATTAGACATACACAAAGGTCTTAACAGAAAACATACCTGCGATTCCATCAGCGACGCGCCCTGCCAGAAAAAAGGAAACATGACATTAGACATACACAAAGGTCTTAACAGAAAACATACCTGCGATTCCATCAGCGACGCGCCCTGCCAGAAAAAAAGAAAACATGACATTAGACATACACAAAGGTCTTAACAGAAAACATACCTGCGATTCCATCAGCGACGCGCCCTGCCAGAAAAAAAGAAAACATGACATTAGACATACACAAAGGTCTTAACAGAAAACATACCTGCGATTCCATCAGCGACGCGCCCTGCCAGAAAAAAAGAAAACATGACATTAGACATACACAAAGGTCTTAACAGAAAACATACCTGCGATTCCATCAGCGACGCGCCCTGCCAGAAAAAAAGAAAACATTATTTAAGACATACACAAAGGTCTTAACAGAAAACATACCTGCGATTCCATCAGCGACGCGCCCTGCCAGAAAAAAAGAAAACATGACATTAGACATACACAAAGGTCTTAACAGAAAACATACCTGCGATTCCATCAGCGACGCGCCCTGCCAGAAAAAAATAAAACATGACATTAGACATACACAAAGGTCTTAACAGAAAACATACCTGCGATTCCATCAGCGACGCGCCCTGCCAGAAAAAAAGAAAACATCACATTAGACATACACAAAGGTCTTAACAGAAAACATACCTGCGATTCCATCAGCTACGCGCCCTGCCAGAAAAAAAAAAACATCACATTAGACATACACAAAGGTCTTAACAGAAAACATACCTGCGATTCCATCAGCGACGCGCCCTGCCAGAAAAAAAGAAAACATCACATTAGACATACACAAAGGTCTTAACAGAAAACATACCTGCGATTCCATCAGCGACGCGCCCTGCCAGAAAAAGAGAAAACATGACATTAGACATACACAAAGGTCTTAACAGAAAACATACCCTCAAATGTCCTGTAGGCCACACGACCTAAAGGAAAAAAAAGAAATAGCATCATTAGACATACACAAAGGTCTTAACAGAAAACATACCTGCGATTCCATCAGCGACGCGCCCTGCCAGAAAAAAAGAAAACATGACATTAGACATACACAAAGGTCTTAACAGAAAACATACCTGCGATTCCATCAGCGACGCGCCCTGCCAGAAAAAAAGAAAACATGACATTAGACATACACAAAGGTCTTAACAGAAAACATACCTGCGATTCCATCAGCGACGCGCCCTGCCAGAAAAAAAGAAAACATGACATTAGACATACACAAAGGTCTTAACAGAAAACATACCTGCGATTCCATCAGCGACGCGCCCTGCCAGAAAAAAAGAAAACATGACATTAGACATACACAAAGGTCTTAACAGAAAACATACCTGCGTTTCCATCAGCGACGCGCCCTGCCAGAAAAAAAGAAAACATGACATTAGACATACACAAAGGTCTTAACAGAAAACATACCTGCGATTCCATCAGCGACGCGCCCTGCCAGAAAAAAAGAAAACATTATTTAAGACATACACAAAGGTCTTAACAGAAAACATACCTGCGATTCCATCAGCGACGCGCCCTGCCAGAAAAAAAGAAAACATGACATTAGACATACACAAAGGTCTTAACAGAAAACATACCTGCGATTCCATCAGCGACGCGCCCTGCCAGAAAAAAAGAAAACATGACATTAGAATACACAAAGGTCTTAACAGAAAACATACCTGCGATTCCATCAGCGACGCGCCCTGCCAGAAAAAAAGAAAACATGACATTAGACATACACAAAGGTCTTAACAGAAAACATACCTGCGTTTCCATCAGCGACGCGCCCTGCCAGAAAAAAAGAAAACATCACATTAGACATACACAAAGGTCTTAACAGAAAACATACCTGCGATTCCATCAGCGACGCGCCCTGCCAGAAAAAGAGAAAACATGACATTAGACATACACAAAGGTCTTAACAGAAAACATACCTGCGATTCCATCAGCGACGCGCCCTGCCAGAAAAAAAGAAAACATTATATTAGACATACACAAAGGTCTTAACAGAAAACATACCTGCGATTCCATCAGCGACGCGCCCTGCCAGAAAAAAAGAAAACATCACATTAGACATACACAAAGGTCTTAACAGAAAACATACCTGCGATTCCATCAGCGACGCGCCCTGCCAGAAAAAAATAAAACATGACATTAGACATACACAAAGGTCTTAACAGAAAACATACCTGCGATTCCATCAGCGACGCGCCCTGCCAGAAAAAAAGAAAACATCACATTAGACATACACAAAGGTCTTAACAGAAAACATACCTGCGATTCCATCAGCTACGCGCCCTGCCAGAAAAAAAAAAACATCACATTAGACATACACAAAGGTCTTAACAGAAAACATACCTGCGATTCCATCAGCGACGCGCCCTGCCAGAAAAAAAGAAAACATCACATTAGACATACACAAAGGTCTTAACAGAAAACATACCTGCGATTCCATCAGCGACGCGCCCTGCCAGAAAAAGAGAAAACATGACATTAGACATACACAAAGGTCTTAACAGAAAACATACCCTCAAATGTCCTGTAGGCCACACGACCTAAAGGAAAAAAAAGAAATAGCATCATTAGACATACACAAAGGTCTTAACAGAAAACATACCTGCGATTCCATCAGCGACGCGCCCTGCCAGAAAAAAAGAAAACATGACATTAGACATACACAAAGGTCTTAACAGAAAACATACCTGCGATTCCATCAGCGACGCGCCCTGCCAGAAAAAAAGAAAACATGACATTAGACATACACAAAGGTCTTAACAGAAAACATACCTGCGATTCCATCAGCGACGCGCCCTGCCAGAAAAAAAGAAAACATGACATTAGACATACACAAAGGTCTTAACAGAAAACATACCTGCGATTCCATCAGCGACGCGCCCTGCCAGAAAAAAAGAAAACATGACATTAGACATACACAAAGGTCTTAACAGAAAACATACCTGCGTTTCCATCAGCGACGCGCCCTGCCAGAAAAAAAGAAAACATGACATTAGACATACACAAAGGTCTTAACAGAAAACATACCTGCGATTCCATCAGCGACGCGCCCTGCCAGAAAAAAAGAAAACATTATTTAAGACATACACAAAGGTCTTAACAGAAAACATACCTGCGATTCCATCAGCGACGCGCCCTGCCAGAAAAAAAGAAAACATGACATTAGACATACACAAAGGTCTTAACAGAAAACATACCTGCGATTCCATCAGCGACGCGCCCTGCCAGAAAAAAAGAAAACATGACATTAGAATACACAAAGGTCTTAACAGAAAACATACCTGCGATTCCATCAGCGACGCGCCCTGCCAGAAAAAAAGAAAACATGACATTAGACATACACAAAGGTCTTAACAGAAAACATACCTGCGTTTCCATCAGCGACGCGCCCTGCCAGAAAAAAAGAAAACATCACATTAGACATACACAAAGGTCTTAACAGAAAACATACCTGCGATTCCATCAGCGACGCGCCCTGCCAGAAAAAGAGAAAACATGACATTAGACATACACAAAGGTCTTAACAGAAAACATACCTGCGATTCCATCAGCGACGCGCCCTGCCAGAAAAAAAGAAAACATTATATTAGACATACACAAAGGTCTTAACAGAAAACATACCTGCGATTCCATCAGCGACGCGCCCTGCCAGAAAAAAAGAAAACATGACATTAGACATACACAAAGGTCTTAACAGAAAACATACCTGCGATTCCATCAGCGACGCGCCCTGCCAGAAAAAAAGAAAACATCACATTAGACATACACAAAGGTCTTAACAGAAAACATACCTGCGATTCCATCAGCGACGCGCCCTGCCAGAAAAAAAGAAAACATGACATTAGACATACACAAAGGTCTTAACAGAAAACATACCTGCGATTCCATCAGCGACGCGCCCTGCCAGAAAAAAAGAAAACATGACATTAGACATACACAAAGGTCTTAACAGAAAACATACCTGCGATTCCATCAGCGACGCGCCCTGCCAGAAAAAAAGAAAACATGACATTAGACATACACAAAGGTCTTAACAGAAAACATACCTGCGATTCCATCAGCGACGCGCCCTGCTAGAAAAAAAGAAAACATGACATTAGACATACACAAAGGTCTTAACAGAAAACATACCTGCGATTCCATCAGCGACGCGCCCTGCCAGAAAAAAAGAAAACATGACATTAGACATACACAAAGGTCTTAACAGAAAACATACCTGCGATTCCATCAGCGACGCGCCCTGCCAGAAAAAAAGAAAACATGACATCACAAAGGTCTTAACAGAAAACATACCTGCGATTCCATCAGCGACGCGCCCTGCCAGAAAAAAAGAAAACATGACATTAGACATACACAAAGGTCTTAACAGAAAACATACCTGCGATTCCATCAGCGACGCGCCCTGCCAGAAAAAAAGAAAACATCACATTAGACATACACAAAGGTCTTAACAGAAAACATACCTGCGATTCCATCAGCGACGCGCCCTGCCAGAAAAAGAGAAAACATGACATTAGACATACACAAAGGTCTTAACAGAAAACATACCTGCGATTCCATCAGCGACGCGCCCTGCCAGAAAAAAAGAAAACATTATATTAGACATACACAAAGGTCTTAACAGAAAACATACCTGCGATTCCATCAGCGACGCGCCCTGCCAGAAAAAAAGAAAACATGACATTAGACATACACAAAGGTCTTAACAGAAAACATACCTGCGATTCCATCAGCGACGCGCCCTGCCAGAAAAAAAGAAAACATCACATTAGACATACACAAAGGTCTTAACAGAAAACATACCTGCGATTCCATCAGCGACGCGCCCTGCCAGAAAAAGAGAAAACATGACATTAGACATACACAAAGGTCTTAACAGAAAACATACCTGCGATTCCATCAGCGACGCGCCCTGCCAGAAAAAAATAAAACATTATATTAGACATACACAAAGGTCTTAACAGAAAACATACCTGCGATTCCATCAGCGACGCGCCCTGCCAGAAAAAAATAAAACATTATATTAGACATACACAAAGGTCTTAACAGAAAACATACCTGCGATTCCATCAGCGACGCGCCCTGCCAGAAAAAAAGAAAACATGACATTAGACATACACAAAGGTCTTAACAGAAAACATACCTGCGATTCCATCAGCGACGCGCCCTGCCAGAAAAAAAGAAAACATGACATTAGACATACACAAAGGTCTTAACAGAAAACATACCTGCGATTCCATCAGCGACGCGCCCTGCCAGAAAAAAAGATAACATGACATTAGACATACACAAAGGTCTTAACAGAAAACATACCCTCAAATGTCCTGTAGGCCACACGGACTAAAGGAAAAAAAAGAAAAAGGCATCATTAGACATACACAAAGGTCTTAACAGAAAACATACCTGCGATTCCATCAGCGACGCGCCCTGCCAGAAAAAAAGAAAACATGACATTAGACATACACAAAGGTCTTAACAGAAAACATACCTGCGATTCCATCAGCGACGCGCCCTGCCAGAAAAAAAGAAAACATGACATTAGACATACACAAAGGTCTTAACAGAAAACATACCTGCGATTCCATCAGCGACGCGCCCTGCCAGAAAAAAAGAAAACATTATATTAGACATACACAAAGGTCTTAACAGAAAACATACCTGCGATTCCATCAGCAACGCGCCCTGCCAGAAAAAAAGAAAACATGACATTAGACATACACAAAGGTCTTAACAGAAAACATACCTGCGATTCCATCAGCGACGCGCCCTGCCAGAAAAAAAGAAAACATCACATTAGACATACACAAAGGTCTTAACAGAAAACATACCTGCGATTCCATCAGCGACGCGCCCTGCCAGAAAAAGAGAAAACATGACATTAGACATACACAAAGGTCTTAACAGAAAACATACCTGCGATTCCATCAGCGACACGCCCTGCCAGAAAAAAAGAAAACATGACATTAGACATACACAAAGGTCTTAACAGAAAACATACCTGCGATTCCATCAGCGACGCGCCCTGCCAGAAAAAAAGAAAACATCACATTAGACATACACAAAGGTCTTAACAGAAAACATACCTGCGATTCCATCAGCGACGCGCCCTGCCAGAAAAAAAGAAAACATGACATTAGACATACACAAAGGTCTTAACAGAAAACATACCTGCGATTCCATCAGCGACGCGCCCTGCCAGAAAAAAAGAAAACATGACATTAGACATACACAAAGGTCTTAACAGAAAACATACCTGCGATTCCATCAGCGACGCGCCCTGCCAGAAAAAAAGAAAACATCACATTAGACATACACAAAGGTCTTAACAGAAAACATACCTGCGATTCCATCAGCGACGCGCCCTGCCAGAAAAAAAGAAAACATGACATTAGACATACACAAAGGTCTTAACAGAAAACATACCTGCGATTCCATCAGCGACGCGCCCTGCCAGAAAAAAAAGAAAACATGACATTAGACATACACAAAGGTCTTAACAGAAAACATACCCTCAAATGTCCTGTAGGCCACACGACCTAAAGGAAAAAAAAGAAAAAGGCATCATTAGACATACACAAAGGTCTTAACAGAAAACATACCTGCGATTCCATCAGCGACGCGCCCTGCCAGAAAAAAAGAAAACATGACATTAGACATACACAAAGGTCTTAACAGAAAACATACCTGCGATTCCATCAGCGACGCGCCCTGCCAGAAAAAAAGAAAACATGACATTAGACATACACAAAGGTCTTAACAGAAAACATACCTGCGATTCCATCAGCGACGCGCCCTGCCAGAAAAAAAGAAAACATGACATTAGACATACACAAAGGTCTTAACAGAAAACATACCTGCGATTCCATCAGCGACGCGCCCTGCCAGAAAAAAAGAAAACATGACATTAGACATACACAAAGGTCTTAACAGAAAACATACCTGCGATTCCATCAGCGACGCGCCCTGCCAGAAAAAAAGAAAACATGACATTAGACATACACAAAGGTCTTAACAGAAAACATACCTGCGATTCCATCAGCGACGCGTCCTGCCAGAAAAAAAGAAAACATGACATTAGACATACACAAAGGTCTTAACAGAAAACATACCTGCGATTCCATCAGCGACGCGCCCTGCCAGAAAAAAAGAAAACATGACATTAGACATACACAAAGGTCTTAACAGAAAACATACCCTCAAATGTCCTGTAGGCCACACGACCTAAAGGAAAAAAAAGAAAAAGGCATCATTAGACATACACAAAGGTCTTAACAGAAAACATACCTGCGATTCCATCAGCGACGCGCCCTGCCAGAAAAAAAATAAAACATGACATTAGACATACACAAAGGTCTTAACAGAAAACATACCTGCGGTTCCATCAGCGACGCGCCCTGCCAGAAAAAAAGAAAACATGACATTAGACATACACAAAGGTCTTAACAGAAAACATACCTGCGATTCCATCAGCGACGCGCCCTGCCAGAAAAAAAGAAAACATGACATTAGACATACACAAAGGTCTTAACAGAAAACATACCTGCGATTCCATCAGCGACGCGCCCTGCCAGAAAAAAAGAAAACATGACATTAGACATACACAAAGGTCTTAACAGAAAACATACCTGCGATTCCATCAGCGACGCGCCCTGCCAGAAAAAAAGAAAACATTATTTAAGACATACACAAAGGTCTTAACAGAAAACATACCTGCGATTCCATCAGCGACGCGCCCTGCCAGAAAAAAAGAAAACATCACATTAGACATACACAAAGGTCTTAACAGAAAACATACCTGCGATTCCATCAGCGACGCGCCCTGCCAGAAAAAAAGAAAACATGACATTAGACATACACAAAGGTCTTAACAGAAAACATACCTGCGATTCCATCAGCGACGCGCCCTGCCAGAAAAAAAGAAAACATGACATTAGACATACACAAAGGTCTTAACAGAAAACATACCTGCGATTCCATCAGCGACGCGCCCTGCCAGAAAAAAAGAAAACATCACATTAGACATACACAAAGGTCTTAACAGAAAACATACCTGCGATTCCATCAGCGACGCGCCCTGCCAGAAAAAGAGAAAACATGACATTAGACATACACAAAGGTCTTAACAGAAAACATACCTGCGATTCCATCAGCGACGCGCCCTGCCAGAAAAAAAGAAAACATCACATTAGACATACACAAAGGTCTTAACAGAAAACATACCTGCGATTCCATCAGCGACGCGCCCTGCCAGAAAAAAAGAAAACATGACATTAGACATACACAAAGGTCTTAACAGAAAACATACCTGCGATTCCATCAGCGACGCGCCCTGCCAGAAAAAAAGAAAACATGACATTAGACATACACAAAGGTCTTAACAGAAAACATACCTGCGATTCCATCAGCGACGCGCCCTGCCAGAAAAAAAGAAAACATCACATTAGACATACACAAAGGTCTTAACAGAAAACATACCTGCGATTCCATCAGCGACGCGCCCTGCCAGAAAAAGAGAAAACATGACATTAGACATACACAAAGGTCTTAACAGAAAACATACCTGCGATTCCATCAGCGACGCGCCCTGCCAGAAAAAAAGAAAACATTATATTAGACATACACAAAGGTCTTAACCGAAAACATACCTGCGATTCCATCAGCGACGCGCCCTGCCAGAAAAAAAGAAAACATGACATTAGACATACACAAAGGTCTTAACAGAAAACATACCTGCGATTCCATCAGCGACGCGCCCTGCCAGAAAAAAAGAAAACATCACATTAGACATACACAAAGGTCTTAACAGAAAACATACCTGCGATTCCATCAGCGACGCGCCCTGCCAGAAAAAAAGAAAACATGACATTAGACATACACAAAGGTCTTAACAGAAAACATACCTGCGATTCCATCAGCGACGCGCCCTGCCAGAAAAAAAGAAAACATGACATTAGACATACACAAAGGTCTTAACAGAAAACATACCTGCGATTCCATCAGCGACGCGCCCTGCCAGAAAAAAGGAAACATGACATTAGACATACACAAAGGTCTTAACAGAAAACATACCTGCGATTCCATCAGCGACGCGCCCTGCCAGAAAAAAAGAAAACATCACATTAGACATACACAAAGGTCTTAACAGAAAACATACCTGCGATTCCATCAGCGACGCGCCCTGCCAGAAAAAAAGAAAACATGACATTAGACATACACAAAGGTCTTAACAGAAAACATACCTGCGATTCCATCAGTGACGCGCCCTGCCAGAAAAAAAAGAAAACATGACATTAGACATACACAAAGGTCTTAACAGAAAACATACCCTCAAATGTCCTGTAGGCCACACGACCTAAAGGAAAAAAAAGAAAAAGGCATCATTAGACATACACAAAGGTCTTAACAGAAAACATACCTGCGATTCCATCAGCGACGCGCCCTGCCAGAAAAAAAGAAAACATGACATTAGACATACACAAAGGTCTTAACAGAAAACATACCTGCGATTCCATCAGCGACGCGCCCTGCCAGAAAAAAAGAAAACATGACATTAGACATACACAAAGGTCTTAACAGAAAACATACCTGCGATTCCATCAGCGACGCGCCCTGCCAGAAAAAAAGAAAACATGACATTAGACATACACAAAGGTCTTAACAGAAAACATACCTGCGATTCCATCAGCGACGCGCCCTGCCAGAAAAAAAGAAAACATGACATTAGACATACACAAAGGTCTTAACAGAAAACATACCTGCGATTCCATCAGCGACGCGCCCTGCCAGAAAAAAAGAAAACATGACATTAGACATACACAAAGGTCTTAACAGAAAACATACCTGCGATTCCATCAGCGACGCGTCCTGCCAGAAAAAAAGAAAACATGACATTAGACATACACAAAGGTCTTAACAGAAAACATACCTGCGATTCCATCAGCGACGCGCCCTGCCAGAAAAAAAGAAAACATGACATTAGACATACACAAAGGTCTTAACAGAAAACATACCCTCAAATGTCCTGTAGGCCACACGACCTAAAGGAAAAAAAAGAAAAAGGCATCATTAGACATACACAAAGGTCTTAACAGAAAACATACCTGCGATTCCATCAGCGACGCGCCCTGCCAGAAAAAAAATAAAACATGACATTAGACATACACAAAGGTCTTAACAGAAAACATACCTGCGGTTCCATCAGCGACGCGCCCTGCCAGAAAAAAAGAAAACATGACATTAGACATACACAAAGGTCTTAACAGAAAACATACCTGCGATTCCATCAGCGACGCGCCCTGCCAGAAAAAAAGAAAACATGACATTAGACATACACAAAGGTCTTAACAGAAAACATACCTGCGATTCCATCAGCGACGCGCCCTGCCAGAAAAAAAGAAAACATGACATTAGACATACACAAAGGTCTTAACAGAAAACATACCTGCGATTCCATCAGCGACGCGCCCTGCCAGAAAAAAAGAAAACATTATTTAAGACATACACAAAGGTCTTAACAGAAAACATACCTGCGATTCCATCAGCGACGCGCCCTGCCAGAAAAAAAGAAAACATCACATTAGACATACACAAAGGTCTTAACAGAAAACATACCTGCGATTCCATCAGCGACGCGCCCTGCCAGAAAAAAAGAAAACATGACATTAGACATACACAAAGGTCTTAACAGAAAACATACCTGCGATTCCATCAGCGACGCGCCCTGCCAGAAAAAAAGAAAACATGACATTAGACATACACAAAGGTCTTAACAGAAAACATACCTGCGATTCCATCAGCGACGCGCCCTGCCAGAAAAAAAGAAAACATCACATTAGACATACACAAAGGTCTTAACAGAAAACATACCTGCGATTCCATCAGCGGACGCGCCCTGCCAGAAAAAGAGAAAACATGACATTAGACATACACAAAGGTCTTAACAGAAAACATACCTGCGATTCCATCAGCGACGCGCCCTGCCAGAAAAAAAGAAAACATTATATTAGACATACACAAAGGTCTTAACAGAAAACATACCTGCGATTCCATCAGCGACGCGCCCTGCCAGAAAAAAGAAAACATGACATTAGACATACACAAAGGTCTTAACAGAAAACATACCTGCGATTCCATCAGCGACGCGCCCTGCCAGAAAAAAAGAAAACATCACATTAGACATACACAAAGGTCTTAACAGAAAACATACCTGCGATTCCATCAGCGACGCGCCCTGCCAGAAAAAAAGAAAACATGACATTAGACATACACAAAGGTCTTAACAGAAAACATACCTGCGATTCCATCAGCGACGCGCCCTGCCAGAAAAAAGGAAAACATGACATTAGACATACACAAAGGTCTTAACAGAAAACATACCTGCGATTCCATCAGCGACGCGCCCTGCCAGAAAAAAAGAAAACAATCACATTAGACATACACAAAGGTCTTAACAGAAAACATACCTGCGATTCCATCAGCGACGCGCCCTGCCAGAAAAAGAGAAAACATGACATTAGACATACACAAAGGTCTTAACAGAAAACATACCTGCGATTCCATCAGCGACGCGCCCTGCCAGAAAAAAAGAAAACATGACATTAGACATAACAAAGGTCTTAACAGAAAACATACCTGCGATTCCATCAGCGACGCGCCCTGCCAGAAAAAAAGAAACCATCACATTAGACATACACAAAGGTCTTAGACAGAAAACATACCTGCGATTCCATCAGCGACGCGCCCTGCCAGAAAAAAGAGAAAACATCACATTAGACATACACAAAGGTCTTAACAGAAAACATACCTGCGATTCCATCAGCGACGCGCC
>NW_026963501.1:0-19548 GCF_036588685.1 Mytilus trossulus
GGTTGTGGTTTCCTTCTATAATTAACCTATATTATATAGAAGAAGTAAAACGGCCCCGGTGAAATTTTAAGGCGATTGGGAAACAATGGTACTGATCTTACGAATTTTGTCGCAATTTAGACACTCCAAGCTCTAGAGAAAGCGCTGAAAGAATTTCGTGTTATACAATTGATTCTTACATAGAAGACCAGCAGGAGACATTTAGAAAAGGAGGGTATCGTTTGTTGGATGTTGATAACCGGATGGTGGCTCCAGCAGATGTGCAAATAACTGCTTTTGTAAGAAGGTCTGATGTGCTCCATTCGTTTGCACTCCCTAAGTTACTAATTAAAGTAGATGCCATCCCAGGTCGAATTAATCGGCTTCCTATAAAAGCTTCCCAGTGTAGAATTATTTACGGGCAGTGTTCTGAAATTTGCGGGGTTAACCATAGATTTATACCGATTGTGATTGAGTTTATTCCTGAGAAATATTTTGTCATATGGTTGGAAGCTCTTAACTAAAATAAAAAATAAGCTAAAGCTTTTAAGAAGCGTTAAACTTTTAATTTAATGAACTTGTACAATGGGCAAGTAGCTTTTAGTGATAAGGTGGTCTAATATTAGGATATAGGGCTCATGCCCCTAAGGCGCCGTGAGTAGTGGCTCTTATCTTTGTGAGAGCTGGCAGAGCTAATGCGTTTGATTTAGGATCAATTCATAAGTATATATACTTGCTTTCATGGCACAAGCTGGCAGACCTAATGCATACGATTTAAGCTCGTCTTATAAGATATACTCTTGTTTGTGTGTGAATTACAAAGCTAAGCCCAGTCTCATTATGGTTAGTGTCGAGTGTCTATTTAAGACTCTAAGGAGAGTAGCTGTTTTCTTTGGAGCCTCTATCCTATTAAGCCTTTGTCAAGTGTCAGCGGACTCTTTTACTCCCTTGGGGTCGACTAAGGCTGCACTGGTGGACTGAGTAGGCGTGGTTGTTGGTGTTATCCCTTTTGTAGGGGTGCTTCTCGCTGTGGGCTTCTATACTTTGTTGGAACGTAAAATTTTGGCTATCATTATAATCCGAAAGGGTCCATCCAAGGTGAGTTATATAGGGATCTTGCAGCCTTTTAGTGACGCAGGTAAGTTGTTATGTAAAGAGTTTATTGTGCCTACACGTGCTAACGTAGGGCCCTTCATTTTGGCTCCTGCACTAATATTAACTATCAGTTTACTTGGATGGCTTTTATACCCGTATAAGTCGGCTGAAGTGTTTTATGTTTTCGGGGTGATTCTGTTTATAGTTATTACTAGAGTCAGGGTTTAGGTAATAATATCCGGATGGGCTTCTAACTCTAAATACTCTTTGCTAGGTGCAGTTCGTGCGATGGCGCAAAGAATTTCTTATGAGATCCCTATAGGATTTATCTTCTTTTGTGTGGTGCTGTGCTCGGGTGTGTTTATGTTTCAAGAAATTAGGGTGTTCCAACAAAGGTCCTTTTTTTTCTTTTTTCCTTTGTGCGTAGTTATAGTTGTCTGAATGCTGTGTATGCTAGCTGAAACTAATCGGGCGCCATTTGATTTTGTGGAAGGAGAGTCGGAATTAGTGTCAGGATACAACGTGGAGTACAGCGGAGGGGGGTTTGCAGTTATATTTATTGCGGAGTACTCTAGTATTCTTCTCAGAAGGGTTATAAGGGCGGCGATATTTTTCGGGGGAAATGAAGCGTTGATCGGGGTCTTTATGATGGCTTTTGCGGTCTTCTTTGTGGTTATTCGTGCTTCTTTACCTCGTTTACGTTATGATAAGTTAATGAGTTTGTGTTGGACTGTTCTTCTATGTGTCATACTTATGGCTAGTGTGTGTGTAGTAGTTCTAGTTAGGGTGTATGTAAGATAATATAAACTAGTATAATTCATTTACACTGAATGTGTCAGATAAAGTCTGTCTTACTTATGGTTAAAAGGTTGGCAATTAGACTTATTGCATTGATTATTATAAAAAACCTAAATATGAGTGTCATTGGGTTAAGCGTTCTAACTATTCTAAGTATGGGCGCCACAAGAGTCGCGATAGGGGGGGTAGAGTTGAACGGGTTGTACACCACAGACTTTGTAATAGGGTTAATGGTTACACTAACTCTATTTGTAGCAATTCTTTCCTACCTAAGGAGGGTTAAGATCCACCGGAAAGCAAGATTTAATTTAATAATTATCAGAATCAGCCTAATTTTAGTGATAAGATTCAGGGTGAGGAGGTTCTTTCTTTTTTTTTTTTTTTTTGAAAGTGTGCTAGCCCCTCTGTTGTTATTAATTGTAGGCTGAGGCTATCAGCCAGAGCGTTTACAGGCAGGGGGGTATATAGTAATCTATACGGTGTTCGGATCTCTTTTTTTCTTATGGGGGGTAAGAGAACTCTATATTAGAGGGTTGAGGAGGAGGATAAGTTCTGTGGTAAGGCTAGTAAAAAAAAGGGGAATGAGATTGTGATGGCTATACATTCTAGGGTTTCTTATCAAGCTACCAATATATCCATTTCACCTGTGACTACCTAAGGCTCACGTAGAGGCCCCAGTAGCCGGTTCGATGCTATTGGCCGGGGTGGTACTAAAATTAGGAGGGTACGGGCTGCTTCGATTTATAATAGTTATACAAATAAGGCTTAGAAGCGTTTTTTTTTGTGCTGCTACTAGTGGTGAACTTGGCAGGAGGTGTCTACGCAGGATTAGCGTGTGTACGGCAAGTGGACCTAAAATGTTTGGTAGCATATTCCTCTGTAGCGCATATGAGGCTTGTGCTATTAGGAGTGCTTAGCAACACGGTATTAGGGGTAGTGGGGGCCATTATTATTATGATCGGGCATGGGTTGTGTTCATCAGGTTTGTTCAGGTATGTGAATGCTATCTATAAGATGAGGCACTCGCGTCTGCTAGTAATAAATAAAGGGGGCTTGTTAGTCTGCCCAAGTCTAGTCTTAATGTGTTTCCTGTTAAGATCAAGCAACATAGCAGCCCCTCCTAGTCTAAACTTATTTGGGGAAATCCTCGTTTTCGGCGTGGGAGGGTGAATAAGTGGAGTGTTCCTGCTTATCCTGGGTCTGATAAGCTTTATTAGGGCATGTTTTAGACTATACCTATATGGAAGTTGTTGTCACGGGAAGGGGGTGTCACACAGGGAGTCCTTAAACTTGAGAAGAGTTTGTGATGTTTTTGTTCTGGCGGCTCATTGGATACCGCTGAACTTTATGTTTATGTTTATACCCTAAACAATGAATCGTAATCCTTATTCTCGTTACTATGTACCAGGTCCAAGTCCGTGGCCCTTTTTTGTGGCTATCTCGGCAAACGGAATAGCGGTAGGGTTAATTTTGTGACTGCATCGAACTCCCAGATTTCTATTAATAGGAATGAGGTTGGGGTGTATACTATTGAGAACTTTTAGATGATGGCGAGACTTAATTCGTGAGGGAGATATTGGGTTTCATACTCGCTTCGTAATCAAGAGATTTCGTGATGGAGTTGCCCTTTTTATTCTGTCTGAAGTAATGTTCTTCTTTTCTTTTTTTTGGACTTTCTTCCATAATGCCTTAAGACCCTCGTGTGAACTAGGGATGCGATGACCCCCTCCAGGGATCCGCACGCCAAACCCGTCGTCGACAAGGCTGTTCGAGACAGGTCTTTTAATTAGGAGGGGGTTATTCGTAACTCAAGCCCATAAGAGAATGCGTTTGAAGGATTATGATGTTGGGCCATTTATTGGCCTAGTGGTAACAATTTTATGTGGGACTGTGTTCTTCCTAGTGCAACTTCGAGAATACTACTGAAACTCATACACTATTGCAGATAGGGTGTATGGAAGAGTGTTTTATTTACTAACTGGGTTTCATGGAATGCACGTAGTTGTGGGGACTCTTTGACTAATGGTGAGGTTAGTCCGACTATGGCGTGGGGAGTTTTCCAGTCAACGGCACTTTGGTTTTGAGGCTTGCATTTGGTACTGACACTTCGTAGATGTGGTATGGGTAGCATTATGATGTTTAGTATATGTGTGGTTTGGAGGATGGTTATACATGTGGTGGTTCAAAATATGAGACGGGGACGTCTATACGTTTAAGTACCCAGACGCAAAGCCTTCGTGGTATGCGTACATTCAAGAAGAGCATGCTCCGTCCTGATATAAGATTCCTGACCATTTAAAAGGTTAAAAATAGGAGTCATACAGACTAGTTAAACAGTTTTGATTTGAAATCAAGTACCAAAGCGATTCCAAGCGCTTACTAGTCTGAGTAAAGTAGTCTAATTAAGGACAGAAGACCTATGATTTTCAAGTGTTATAAGTAACCTTTACTTGAAATGGTAAGCTTTGTGGTAAGACCTATAAAATTAGTGAGATTAGGGGTAATATTGATCGGGACAATTCTTAGGGTTAGAAGAGAAGAGATAGTAGGGGTGTGACTCGGTTTAGAGCTAAATCTGTATGGATTTCTTGTAATTATAAACCCTGATGGTCACTATAGTCCTGAGCCCTGTGTAAAATATTTTGTGGTACAAAGAACGGGGTCAATTCTGATACTAGTGGGTTTTGTAACCTTGATAGAGCAGCACGTAGTGAGAGGGCTGGTGATAAGGGGGGCGGGTACAGTGTTAAAATCTGGCGTTTTCCCGCTACATTCGTGGGTCCCTTCAATTATTAAGAACAGCAGATGGTTAGCAAGAGGGTTAATATTAACTTGGCAAAAAGTCGCCCCCCCTTGTCTTTTTATCAATAATTATACCCTCTAAGGGGTTGTGAGTAGTAATTGTATTGATAGCTGGAATTGGGGCAGTAGGGGGCCTTAACCAGAATTCAGTACGAGTAATAAGCGCGTACTCGTCGTTTGTGCATACATCATGAATGCTGTTAGGGCTCACATGGTCAAGAGTAGTCTTTGTAGGGTATTTTGCAGTTTACTCGCTGTCGGTAGGGCTGTTTTTTTATGGGTGCTCAATAATAAACAAAACAAGAATGGGCGGTCAGATTAGTAGAGCCGCGAGGGGTATAGGGTTACTGATACTGATGGGGATGCCTCCTTTCCTTGGCTTTCTAGCGAAAGTATTGGTGTTTCTAATGAGAGGAAGGGCTGTAATCGTGGCTTGTATTATAGGTTCAGTAATCAGGCTAAAATTCTACATTGACTTTTTTTATAGGATAGTAATAAAAAGGTTAGTAGACAAAAACAAAGCAGAATTCAAGATTATGTGGAGGATAGTGATCGGGGCTAACCTAGCAGGGGGGGCATTGATCTTGGTGAGATTTATTTAGAAACTGCTTTTAGGCCAGGGGCGTTTTGATTTCGGCTCAAAAAGAGTGGGTAAAACCACAAAAGTATGATAAAAAGGTAATTTAAAATAAAATATTTTGTTTCAAACATAACTATAGGTAGTTGTTACCTCCTTTTTGTAGAATGGTACTTTAAAAAAAAGGATTGGTTTGCATCTAATTATTAAGCCTAGGTTTTCATTCTTAAGTGAGGAAGTTAATTAACATAATAGGGCTGCTAACTTTGTTATAAATGGCTTGTACCATTTTTCCTTATAAAAAAGTAGTTTAATTTAAGAACGATAGGTTGTGGGGCTATTAGTGGTGTCAACCCTTTTTTAGCTAGATATAGTTTAAAATAAAATATTGGCTTTGGGAGCTAAAGACACTTCCATAAGTTTTCTAGAAGAATGGTTATGGGGTTAAGAGTTGCGTTTGTCTGCATTGTGTCTTTTTTGTTTACGGGGTTATTTATGCTACTAAGGGAAAAGCGGGGTCTAGACCGAGAAAAGTGCAGTCCATATGAGTGTGGATTTGAGCCTATTGGAAGAGCTCGGAGGCCCTTTTCTATCCGATTCTTTCTAGTAGCAGTTTTGTTCGTCGTGTTTGATGTAGAGGTAGTGCTGTTAATACCTTTTGCCTACATGTTCTTTTACGGTAAGAGAGTGTTAGGGATTTTGTCCTCAAGGGGTTTCCTTCTTATCTTGTTTGGGGGTCTCTACCACGAATATCGTGAGGGGTCTTTGGAATGAGTAGGTTAATACTAGAAGTGGCATTTATGCGAAACGAATTTTGATGAGAGGTGATTGTAAGAGGCTTACTTTTGCTGTTGGAAGTGTATTGTGTGTACCTGTGGTTTTCACGTCGAGAGTGCTTCTTAAGGAAGTATGGGACCAATGAAAGTTCTCAAGGATCTAATAGAAGGTTTGAAAAGGCATATCTTACTATAGCGTATAGGGAAAAAAATATTAAGAGGCTAAAATCTAGTGCGGCTCTAAGGGCTAATAAGGCTAGATGATTGGCTTCTAAGTAAGGATAAATAAAATGATAAAAATACTAAAAAAGGAAGAAGTAGGGGGTTATGGAGAAGTGGAGTCCTGGTGACGTCGATGGCTGTGATCAACAAATCACAAAGATATTGGAACCCTTTATCTGTATAGCGGAGTCTGAGGAGGGTTGTTTGGAGCAAGGTTGAGGTTAATGATCCGAATGCAACTGGGGCATCCTGGAGCAGTGTTCTTAAAAAGAGATTGATTCTATAATGTGGTGGTTACAACGCATGCCTTAATAATAATTTTTTTTGCTGTGATACCTATCTTAATTGGAGCTTTCGGTAATTGGTTGATTCCTCTGCTAGTAGGAGGTAAAGATATAATTTACCCGCGAATAAACAACTTAAGTTATTGACTATCTCCTAATGCACTATATTTACTAATACTGTCCTTTAGAACGGATAAAGGAGTTGGTGCTGGATGAACTATTTACCCCCCTTTATCTGTGTACCCCTATCATAGGGGCCCTAGGATGGATGTTCTTATTGTGTCACTACATCTAGCTGGGCTCAGCTCTCTAGTGGGGGCTATTAACTTTGCTAGGACCAATAAAAATATGCCAGTGTTAGAAATGAAAGGAGAACGAGCGGAGCTTTATGTTTTAAGGATTAGAGTTACTGCAGTTCTTTTAATTATTTCAATTCCGGTTCTAGGAGGGGGCATCACAATAATCTTGTTTGACCGAAACTTTAACACAACTTTTTTCGATCCCGCAGGAGGGGGGGGACCCCGTTTTGTTCCAACATTTGTTTTGATTTTTTGGGCATCCGGAAGTGTATATTCTTATTCTACCTGCCTTTGGTGTGATATCAAAAGTAATTATGCATTGCTCTGGAAAAGAAGCGGTTTTTGGTCTAATTGGGATAGTATACGCAATAATCGGAATTGGAGGGTTAGGGTGTATGGTGTGGGCTCACCACATGTTTACCGTAGGTCTTAATGTTGATACTCGAGGCTATTTTTCTACCGCAACTATAGTAATCGCTGTTCCAACAGGGGTGAAAGTATTCAGATGACTGGCAACTATAGCAGGAAGAAAATTCAAAATAAAGCCTGCCGCCTACTGAAGTACTGGGTTTCTGTTTTTATTCACCGTGGGAGGGCTAACAGGGGTCTTACTGTCTAGGGCTTCTATGGATGTGTCTCTACACGACACATATTATGTGGTGGCTCATTTCCATTATGTGCTAAGAATAGGGGCGGTGTTTGGGGTGTTCTGTGGTCTTAACCATTGGTTGCCAAATTTTGTTGGAGTATGCTTTAATAAGAAATGGAGGAAAGCCCATTTTATAGCAATATTTTTTGGGGTAAATACTACCTTCTTTCCTCAGCATTTCTTAGGCCTAAGAGGAATGCCTCGACGGTATATAGACTACGCTGATATTTATGCTCACTGACATTGGGTGTCTTCTTATGGGTCCGCTGTGTCTTTTGGGTCTCTAATATATTTTAAGTTCCTTCTATGAGAGGCTCTAGTAAGCCAGCGAGGGGTTGTATTTAGTGGGGGTTTATGTGGTGAAATAGACTGAGCAGGTACCCGAGACCTTTATCCAGGAAGGAAGCATGTTTATAGCCAATTGCCATTTGTGTGAACTAACCCTTATAACACGTGTATCACTTATATTTATAAGAAATCGCGTAATCAATAATTTAAAGTCATGTTAATAGATGTTTTTTCTAGATTTGATGCTCACAGCTATAACTTAATTTGGTTGTCTATGCCGTTATGGTTGCTGTCTTCTATAGTGCCAATAACCGTGCTATTTAGAGACGTGTACACTAAGGGTAGAAGTACGAGCTCTTTTCGGAGTTTGGTGCTATCCTTTACTTATTCGATGATTCGATTGAACGGAAAGGGACTAAAGCTATCTGGGTTTCCTCTAGTAATAAGGGGTCTGTTCATGATAATTCTGATACTAAATCTGTCTGGAAACTTTCCATTCTTTTTCCCTGTAAGAGGGCAGTTTGTGTTCGGGTTCTCCTTTGCTTTGTCTATTTGAACTTGTTTAGTTTTATCTAGTCTTTTATGCAGATTTGAGCAGGGGTTGATGAGTCTCGTTCCAACAGGTTGCCCGTTAATCCTTGTGCCTTTTATAGTAGTGGTTGAGCTAATTAGTGGCATACTTCGCCCTTTAACATTAGTTTTACGTCTGACACTAAATCTGGGAGCTGGTAAAGTAATTCTAACTATATGCAGGAGAGAGTTAGTAGTTAGCTGGTTAAATAGCAGAAGGCTGCTTACAGGAGTTGGGGGTATTAAAGGGTTAATAATGGGCGGAGGTGTTTTTGGAGCCGCTGAAGTTGCAATCGCGTGTATTCAGGTTATATTTTTTGTGTCTTATTGTGTCTCTATACGGAGGATCATAGAAGGTAGGTAGTTTTAAAAGCTTTGCTGAAGCGACGGCCTTGTAAGTCGTAGAAAACTATGTGTTTTAAAGCTATGATTTGAATAAAATTCCTAGGAGTTTTCTTAATAAGTATAGGCTGTTTTGTAATCTTCCGTATAAACAAACACCTTTTGTGTTTATTTGTAGGGCTTGAAATAATAAGACTAGGCTTATTGTTTGTAACCCATGTGTTTCTAATAAATCAGTTTTGGTTAATTTTACTAATTCTATGTTTAGCTGTTTGCGAAGCCAGAATTTGCTTGGCCCTTCTGGTTATGGTGATGCGACTATGCGGAGACGATTTGATGTCAAGGTTACTAAGAGATGGCTCGTAAAAATAGTATCATACAATTAAAAAGTAACTTAGGGTTACTTTTACTGATTCTGATTGGATACTTATTTATTCTTAGAGGGAGGACCTTTGGAAAAGCTTATTTATTGGAAGTTACTGTTTGAGAGAGTAATTGTCTCTCATTTAGCTTCAGAGTTCTACTAGATAGCGTAAGAATAGTCTTTGTTGGGACGGTTTTGGTAATTAGAGGAAGTGTAGCAACCTACTGCAAGTGGTATATAGCTGGAGAGCCATACTACAAGCGGTTTATGGGATTAGTATGGTTGTTTGTGCTGTCTATAGTGTTTATAATCTTAGTTCCTAATTTAGTAATACTTTTAATTGGTTGAGACGGGCTAGGGCTCACCTCATTCCTATTAGTGGCTTATTACCAGAACAATAAGAGGTTATCTGCGGCTATGTTGACAGCTTTGACTAATCGAATTGGGGATGTTTTTGTACTTTTTAGAGTTTCTATTTTTTTAAGAGAAGGGGGGTGGTTAATTTATATATACCACCCAGTGCAGACATGGGTTAATTTAGGGTTTGTGGTAGTTCTTGCAGGTATAACTAAAAGCGCACAAATGCCGTTTTGCGCATGGCTACCTGCTGCCATGGCGGCACCCACAGCCGCGTCTCCTCTTTGGTGCATTCTTCGACATTGGTGACAGCTGGGGTTTATTTGATTCTTCGCTCTTTTTATATTATCAGAGCTAATCCCTTTGTGACTCAAATACTTATAGTCTTAAGACTATTTACTCTAATATTAGCGGGGTCAAGGGCTGTGTTTGCGTTTGACCTAAAAAAGGTAATCGCACTCTCGACTTTGAGGCAGTTAAGGTTAATAATATTCTCGATTTCAATCCTTCTTCCGTCTGTAGCTTTTTTTCATTTAGTAACCCATGCGGTATTTAAAGCTTTGTTGTTTCTAGGCGCAGGGGGTGTTATTCATAGAAACCAAAAGAATCCAAGATATCCGGGGGTTAAGAAGCTTGTGGCAAGGATTACCGGTAAGAATGGGTGCAATAACGGTTGCAATTGTGTCCTTGAGAGGGGCCCCGTTTATAAGAGGGTTTTTCTCTAAAGACCTAATAATTGAGCTAAGAATGATAGACAGAAGAATAACTTATGGGTGCTATTTATTAGAGCTAACAGGTTTAATCTTCACTTCTTTTTATAGGGCACGGATTGTATTTAGAGTAATACTTGGGTCTAATTACGTTAATAGCAGAAGTTTGCGGATTAATGAGCACTTAAATATACAAACTCCTTTTCTTAGCCTGTATATTGGGGCTATTATCTTAGGAGGTATTAGGGAGGAAAATAGAGAGGTTTGGGTTTGTAGTAGTTCTTGAGAAATATGAGAGAGTCAGAGTATTTCTTATTCCCTTTGTAGGGTTAATTTTGTGATGAGGAGTGCTTAGAAAATTAGGGTCTAAGCCTTGGTCGTCAGCCAAACTATTAAGATTCTTTTTGAGAATGTGGCTCATAGAGAGGCTAACCTCCCACCCCAGAAAAATGGCCTTCTTTAAGGGGTCCAGGATGGTAGCTCAAAGTCTGGATCAAGGTTGACTAGAGCTATTGGGCCCTCAAGGTGCCCATAAGGGACTAGGTCAACTCAGCTGTTTGAATGAAATTGTTCAGAAAAATTATTTTACCTACCAGCTGGTAGTATGAGGGCTGGTGGTAGCGGGGGGCGTAAGCTTAATTATGTTTATATAATGAGAGTTATAGTCATATGTGTAATTTTGATGGCTGTGTTTTCGATTGTCTTAATTGCCAAGCAACCTATTTCTTTAGGGCTAGTGCTATTGAGGGGGTCTATAATTGCATGTGTGGAGGTTGCACTGGAGGTTAGAAGGTTGTTAGGGTTCTTATTGTTCCTAACTTACGTTAGGGGTGTAATAGTCCTGTTCTTGTATGTTTTAAGGATCTACCCCAATGAAGTGTATCGTTTTAATCTAGAGTTTATGGTTCTCGTCAGAAGGTGTTGTGCCAGAGCGGTCCTTATGGGTCTTATGAATTACGAGTACAGAGAAATTAGCGGGTCTTTGTTTCTAAGTTTCATGGCTGAAAGAAGCGGGTTAAGGTTATATATCCTAATAGCTGGTGTGTTACTGTGTTGTAATATTAGTGGTGTCGTATTTGTGCATAAAAACCATGGTGCCTTTACGAAGAGTAAAATAAACCTAAAATAGAAGATACAGTAGCTTAATTAAAGCGTCTCATTGAAAATGAGGAAGATGGATACTTTAGTACCTTGTGTCAAATCTGTAGGAGGGTTTGATTATGGCCCTAAATTTATGGGCAAAATGCTTCTCATGATTCTAAATGCGGGCTTGAACAAATTAAGTGCAAGTTCAACATCAGTGGGGAAAATTGGTTAATAAAGGAAACTTTAACCCAGCTTTTTGACAAATTCGGGGTCAATTGATGAATGCCAGCAGCCGCGGTTAGATTCAGTTCGAATATAAATTTAAGCGGATTGGTTAGAGTCAATGTTGTGTTATAAAACTATAAAAAAACTATAGGTGCAGTGTAATGTTAACGGTTTTTTGTGGTTATATTCCTAAAGTTTTAGTGAGCTTCTAACGAATCTATGAAGTGAAACCAGGATTAGATACCCTGTTATCCATAGTTTAAAACAAAAGTTCCTCTTAACTAAACATTTGGTTGTCAAAGAGAAATAAATAGGCGGTGTCTGAGATAGAAAACAGGGGATCCTGGGTGTTAAAGGATAACCCACCTACATTTGAGCCTTGTCTTATTAGTGCGTGTGTATGGTTGTTTACTCTAATATGGTGAGTGTCGGGTAAAATTTTTGGTTATTACTGAAGCTAACTCTTATTTTACTTGCTGAGTTCGGTAAGGTAAGTTACTTTTAGTTAGGTGCAGCTACTAGAATTGGCTATATGCCCATGTAGCACAACTTCAAAAATAATTCAGATTGACATGCAGCTTATGACAAGGTTAATCTGGGATACAGATGTAACTTAAGCAATAATTCAAAGATTGAGCTACTAAAAGGTAGCTCAACTAAGTAGACAAATAAGATAAGAAAACTTGCCTTTGAAGAAGGACTTGTAAGTAAGGGTTAAAAATAAAATTACCCTGAATACAATCAGATGAGTACTAATCGCCCGTCGCTCGCGGGGGAAACCTGTGAAAAGTCGTAACAAGGTAGCAGTAACGGAAGTTGCTGCTAGGCTATAATATGCATATATAGTAAATAATATTATATTTGCCTTCCAAGCAAAAGTTCTAATGAAATTAGTGTATGCTGGCCAAATAGTTTAAGCTAAAACGTTGAGCTGTTAATTCAAAATCGCAGTAATTTGCTTTGGCTTGCTTAAGTAGTTTAGGGAAAACATAAGATTTTCATTCTTAAGTCAGATAGTATTTCTCTTAAGTTGTGCTTAGTAGTTAATGTTAATATAACTGAGAACTGCAAATTCTCCATAGTCTAGTTAGGCCTAAGCTTAGTGCCACGTGGGGGATGATCCAGTTGCTTTGATGAAGCAAAGTTCAAAAGTAGTTTTTTGGCACTTAGAACTTCGAAGCGTTATAAAGAAAAATTGTAGTAAGTAGGGCTTTGATTCCTAAAGAAAAAAGTTAATCTTCTTCTTCATAAATAAGTTAAAAGTAGTTAATATATAACTTAGAATTGTCAGTTCTAGATTCCTCTTACTGAGGCTTTTTATAATTTATCTTTTTTAAAGAGACGTGCATAATTGTTTTGTGAAAAGTGCACTTGAATTAAAATAGTATAAATAAATTTTAGTACCTTTTGCATAAGGGTTTTTCAAGACAAGTTTAAGAATTTAATTTTCCCGAATAAAAGAGAGTTATTTTTTTGAGTTAAGAAATCGTGGCAGAGATTTAATTAAACTAAAGAATAGCGGCTAGATACTATTCGCGCTTTTAGATATCTGGTTGGCTTAAAAAGATGTGTAAGCATTTTCCTTAACTATTTAAGGGGTAAAATTTTTTGGGTTAAGCTGAAAAATACTAAAATTGATGTTAAAAAAAAAATTGGGTTTCTATAGGCTTTAAACTGGCTATTAGATATTAGTGTATTTTAACTAAAACCAGATGGGGAAAAAAGATTAATTGGGTTATTCATTTACTTTAAAATAAGCCTATGGTTGTAGGACCAGTGACTATGATAAAAACGAGTAAAAATATTATTTATTTGGTATTACTATTTTGTTTTACCTTAAAAAACTAAAGGCTAAATAAAAGTTTTTAAACGAATTCGGCAAACTAAACTTCTCGACTGTTTAACAAAAACATTTCCTTTTGATGTAAGTAAAAGGTAGTCCCTGCCCAGTGCAACTAGAGTAATGTTTGTTGTAAACGGCGGCGTTAACGTGAGCGTCCTAAGGTAGCGCGATAATTTGCCTTTCAATTGAAGGATGGTATGAAAGGGTTAACGAAGAAGGTGCTGTGTCTGAAAATTTAATTTAAACTAACTTTAAGGTGAAGAGGCCTTTATGTAAAAGAAGGACGACAAGACCCTATGAAGCTTTATCTTAATTGGAGTTTTTGGCTCTTATACGATTTTGATGGGAGATCAGTGAAAATAAGTCTTTCACTATTATATAAATCTAACTCGTATTTCCTAACTTTATATGTGTGGCTAGCTACTCTAGGGATAACAGCGCAATTTCTCCCGAAAGATGGTATTGGAGGGGAAGATTGCGACCTCGATGTTGGCTTTAGATATCCTAGAGGCGTAGAAGCTTCTAATGGTGGGTCTGTTCGCCCTTTAAAATCTAACATGAGCTGAGTTCAGAACGGCGTGAGCTAGTTCAGTTTCTATCCTCTTTTAAAAATGAGCTAATTTTGTACGAAAGGACTTTTTCGCTAAAGCAACGCTTTGCCCTGGCTCTGTCATTGCTTAAATAATGCTACGCAATAAACTGATTAGTTTATAAAAAGGGTTGCCTTTTATGAAGCTGAAGGCCAATTAGTGGCGGTAGGGCGTGTCGTTGGTTCTTGTTAAAATTAGTATTGCTATTTTATTAAAAAATAGGGTTAAAACGGGTTGCAAATTAGGTAAAAAATAAAACAGTCTATTAATGCAGCCAAAAAGCAGCAATCACCCACCTAAAGAATAAAACAAGGGTTCTAAAAAGGCGGTGTGTAATGGATTTGTGCTAGTAACAGACAAAAAAAAACCAAACACTGTGGAAACCCTTAAGAATGAGGTTTTATAGTGTACCGCATTTCCTGTTACCGGCCGGTACAGTGACCGCAAGGCCTGTTCTCCTGTCCTTTTACACGGAAACCCTGTTGCTGATGCATGTAAAAAGCCCTTAGTTAAGATAACTTATAAGTCAAAGTAAAACTTAATTTTACTTGACATTGTGTATTTTATTGAAAATCTAGTTGCGAATGCCCATACCTGTCCAAACTTGTTTTAGATTATGCTTTACAACCTGTTGTAGATAAGGTTTTGAACCCTTTACAGTGAGTAAGCATTTTTCAGAGTCATGTGAGACTTAACCTAATTAGTGGTAGAAAAAAACAAACTTAAACCTAAATTCTAAAGCTATTTGCTTCCTGTGGTTAATTGTAAACTGCAGGAGAAATGGATCTAAGGTGTTAATTTTTTTCGTTTGCCCTAATTTTGGTTGCTCATGTGATTTTTTGGGGTTTGAAAACTAGACTATCTGTATCTTAAAATCAAAAAATAAATAGAAATCAAGTCATATGAAAGTTCCCAAAGCGTAATTCATGGGTCACTTAAAGTCTAAGCAAAAAAGTAAATCAAAAATAAAATAAAATCAAAATGACACACTAATGCCTGGGGGGGCTGATCTGGAGGGGAGGAAATAGGAAAGCAGGTTAAATAGAGGTGACAAAAATGTGGTGTGCAGCAACAAAATGAAGCTAAATAAAATTGTGAAACGTAGAAGCGTGAGCTTGTAAACAAGGTTGTGAGCGTCTTAAAAAGTAAGTGTTAACAATAGTATGTAATATTAACACGCCTAAAAGGGGGTTAGGTGGGTTATAAACTTACAAAGACTACAAGTGATGAAGTTTATGTCTGGTCCTGAGGTCCCTTTTAAGTGAGTTAGTTTCGTATAAAAGGTTTTTAAGCAAAGCAATGTTCTGTCACAGATCTGAGTGCTATAGACAATATTGTATAGGGCCTTTTTATGTAAATAAACGTGGCGTTAGGCTGTTAAATGTGCTGGTTATAGGATGGTTACATAGCAATAATTACTATATTTGCCTTCTGGGCAAAAATTTTAATGAAATTAGTGTACGCTGGGTGAATAAATTAAGCTAGAATGTTGAGCTGTTAATTGAAAATCCCAGTAATTTGCTTAGGGTATAAGATTCTTATTCTCAAGCCAGATAGCCTGTCTCTTAAGTTGTGTTTAGTTGCTAATGTTAATATAACTGAGAGCTACAAATTCTTCCTAGCTTAGTTGTACGTGGGGGGATGGCCCAGTTGCTTTGATGAAGCTAAGCTCAAAAGTAGTTTATTGCTCTGAGGTGTTATAAAGAAGTATTATAGTACGTAGGACTTTGATTCCTAAAGAAAAAGTTAAAGCTTTTCTTTATAAACAATTTAAGAGGAGTTAATTAGTTTTAGGCTCATCTCACTGAGGTTTTTTAGAATTTATCTTTCTAAAGAAATGCACACGATTGCCTCATAAAAAGCTTACTTGAAGTAAAGTGGGGCAAATAAATTTTAGTACTTCTTGCATAAGGGTAAAGCGAAGAGGCCTGTGTGTAAAAGAAGAGCAACAAGACCCTGCGAAGCTTTATTTTAATTGAAGTTTTTGGGTTTGTTAACCCAAAAGCTTATGCATAGCTTTAAGGTCTCTTTTAAGCGAGCGAGTTTTTAGCTAAAGCAATACTTTGTGACGGATCTGTAATGACATAAATAATATTGTATAATAGGCTGATTAACTTATAAAAAGGGTTCTTTTTATGTAAATGAGTGTGTTGCTTAGTGATAGATTGTTGAATGTGTTGGGCACTAGAGAGGCTGTATGAGAGTGGCTTAGGCAGGGGTTTGCTCGCAAAAAAAGGCTTACTGTTAAGGGGTGTGTGAGATGGTTTTTTTTCATATAAAAACTGAGTGTTTAGAATAGACGTTGGAGGAGGGGACTTATGTCAGGGCGGAGGGGGTGACACTGTTAGGGTGCTCCCATTACCTGAAACTATTTCAGCTGTTGGAGATGCTGTTGTGAATGGTGTCGCTGAAGTTGTTCCTGATAATCAGGAGGAAGGGGGCCCCCATGCTGAGGGTGGCTATGTTCCTTTAGAAGAACAAATAGCTGTTGTGGAGCCTGAAGTCCCAGCTAATGTCTGTCAGCCAGTCGAGCAGAGAAATGTGGTTGTAAGTGAAGAAGACAGTGTTCCTGATGTTAGTAAAGACGGGGTCAGTAGTTATTAATGCTCATAGTTAAAGTTTATTGGTGTATTAATAGTTATAATTTATTAAAATAATCCATAAGATAAGCAAAATTACAGTTAATTCGTTTATTGTTAGGCTGTTATGGTCTATTTAAAAACTGGTCAATACGGGTCTCCTTACACCTAATTAACTTGGTTTTAGTGTATGCTTGAAAGGCTACAAAGCCTTTGCGGGGAGTAAGCATTCTTCAGGACCACATGAGATTCAACCTAATTATTGGCAGAGAAAGTGGTGAATTTGACCCTTAAATTCTAAGTTACTTGGGCTCTATAGCTAATTGTAAGCTGTAGGATAATGGGGATTTGAGACGTTTATTTCCTCATTTACCCCAGCTCTGGTTGCTCATGTGGTTTTCGGTTCGAAAACGAGGCGTGTATCTTAAAAATAAAAAAATTTTTGAAGCGTAAGTTGTTGGTCGCTTTAAGTCTAATTAAAAATAAAGTAAAAATGGAGCAAAAACAAAGTTGGACACTTAACACTTTGGGTGTCTTCAGAGGTGTAAAAAGGGGGGTCCAAGCTTATGTGTACTCATAAAAAAATGCGGTGTGCGGGGGGTTTGTGCCTGTATATATAACAAAAATTCATGAGGTGGCCGAGGAAGAGGTGGTGAGCTGTAAACTCATAAACAAGGTGTAGGCCTTTCTTATGAGATGGTTGGTAACAATACTGTGAATAATATTAACACGCCTAAGAGGGTTGGTCCGTGACGAAGTACTAATAAGTTGGTGAAGATTATGAATGACAGGTTCTATGATTTGCCTTGTCCTGTAAACTTAAACGCTTGGTGAAGGTTTGGCTCTATACTAGGCTTGTGCCTAATTATCCAACTTCTAAGGGGTCTTTTATTGTCAACTCATTATACTGCTCATGAAGACATGGCATTCGATTCTGTAGTACATATTATGCGTAATGTGGAAAAAGGATGAATGTTGCGTAATATTCATGCAAATGGGTCCTCTATGTTTTTTATCTGTATTTATGCGCACATTGCTCGTGGGCTGTATTATGGGTCTTATTTAGATAAGACAGTGTGGTATTTTGGGGTGCATTTGTTTTTGTTAACTATGGCGGAGGCTTTCCTCGGTTACACTTTGCCTTGGGGGCAAATGTCATATTGGGGGGCTACTGTTATTACTAATATACTTAGAGTGATCCCCGTAGTAGGAGAGAGTATGCTCCGCTATGTATGAGGGGGTTGGACCGTGTGTAATGCAACTCTAAAGCGGTTTTATACTTTACACTTTCTCTTACCGTTTGTGATAGTGGCGGTTGTTTTTTTACACCTGTTTTTTTTACATGAGAAAGGGAGTAATAACCCTTTGGGTATTGAAAGAGGTACTATGTGTGTGCCCTTCCACCCCTTCTATACTATTAAAGATCTTTTTGGTTATGTTTGCTTTAGGTTCTTTTTTATATATTTAGTGTGTGTGGATCCTGAGCTGTTAGGGAATCATTTAAACTATTGGCCTGCTAATCCTATAAAAACGCCAATCCATGTTCAGCCTGAGTGGTATTTTATGTTTGCTTATGCAATCCTTCGTTCAATTCCTCATAAAGCGGGGGGGGTATATGTTATGTTTTTGTCGATTGTAGTATTATACCTAATTCCTAGTCTTCACAGAGGTAAGTATCGAAGTTTATGTTTTTACCCGTTTAATCAAGTAGTGTTTTGAGTGTTGGTTGGTAGGTTTATTAGGTTAACATGGATTGGTGCTCGCCCAGTGCGGGAGCCTTATATCATTTTGGGGCAGTGTCTTTCAGTCATTTATTTCTCTAGGTTGTTATTAAACCCTCTTTCTTTGTGGGTGTGGGACAAGCTGCTTGAATACCCTAAATTCTGTAGGAGTCGTCCTGTAGACCTGAAATGGTTTAAGTTTTTAGCTTATTTCAAGTTATTAAAATTAGTAAATCGCGAAAGTAGCGCACGTGAGTGGGCTAATAAGTGTAGAAAAATATAAATATGTCTTTTTACGGGAGTCGATATTTTGGTGATATTGTCCATGGGGAACTAGGGAAAGACCTGTTCCGGTACCATGGTTTTGTGATGATAGTAGCAGTGGCTGTGTTGGTCTTTGTTATATATATAGGATGCGTAATCCTTCTTACTAAATTTTCTTATCGCCATTTCTTGAACCGTCAACGATTAGAATTTTGATGGACTATTGTGCCAATGTTGATGTTAGTAGGGTTGTGGTTTCCTTCTATAATTAACCTATATTATATAGAAGAAGTAAAACGGCCCCGGTGAAATTTTAAGGCGATTGGGAAACAATGGTACTGATCTTACGAATTTTGTCGCAATTTAGACACTCCAAGCTCTAGAGAAAGCGCTGAAAGAATTTCGTGTTATACAATTGATTCTTACATAGAAGACCAGCAGGAGACATTTAGAAAAGGAGGGTATCGTTTGTTGGATGTTGATAACCGGATGGTGGCTCCAGCAGATGTGCAAATAACTGCTTTTGTAAGAAGGTCTGATGTGCTCCATTCGTTTGCACTCCCTAAGTTACTAATTAAAGTAGATGCCATCCCAGGTCGAATTAATCGGCTTCCTATAAAAGCTTCCCAGTGTAGAATTATTTACGGGCAGTGTTCTGAAATTTGCGGGGTTAACCATAGATTTATACCGATTGTGATTGAGTTTATTCCTGAGAAATATTTTGTCATATGGTTGGAAGCTCTTAACTAAAATAAAAAATAAGCTAAAGCTTTTAAGAAGCGTTAAACTTTTAATTTAATGAACTTGTACAATGGGCAAGTAGCTTTTAGTGATAAGGTGGTCTAATATTAGGATATAGGGCTCATGCCCCTAAGGCGCCGTGAGTAGTGGCTCTTATCTTTGTGAGAGCTGGCAGAGCTAATGCGTTTGATTTAGGATCAATTCATAAGTATATATACTTGCTTTCATGGCACAAGCTGGCAGACCTAATGCATACGATTTAAGCTCGTCTTATAAGATATACTCTTGTTTGTGTGTGAATTACAAAGCTAAGCCCAGTCTCATTATGGTTAGTGTCGAGTGTCTATTTAAGACTCTAAGGAGAGTAGCTGTTTTCTTTGGAGCCTC
>NW_026963502.1:2500-10000 GCF_036588685.1 Mytilus trossulus
AAAAAAATTTTACGAGGGTGAAATTTTCATCGTGGTGTCGCACGTTAGACGCGGACAGGCTACCGCGGGTCTCTCGATCATCCAGGCCGGCAAACTATACCCTCGGTAAAATTTTTTTACGAGGGTGAAATTTTCATCGTGGTGTCGCACGTTAGACGCGGACAGGCTATCGCGGGTCTCTCGATCATCCAGGCCGGCAAAGTATAACCCTCGGTAAAAAAATTTTACGAGGGTGAAATTTTCATCGTGGTGTCGCACGTTAGACGCGGACAGGCTACCGCGGGTCTCTCGATCATCCAGGCCGGCAAACTATACCCTCGGTAAAAAATTTTTACGAGGGTGAAATTTTCATCGTGGTGTCGCACGTTAGACGCGGACAGGCTATCGCGGGTCTCTCGATCATCCAGGCCGGCAAAGTATACCCTCGGTAAAAAATTTTTACGAGGGTGAAATTTTCATCGTGGTGTCGCACGTTAGACGCGGACAGGCTACCGCGGGTCTCTCGATCATCCAGGCCGGCAAAGTATACCCTCGGTAAAAAAATTTTACGAGGGTGAAATTTTCATCGTGGTGTCGCACGTTAGACGCGGACAGGCTATCGCGGGTCTCTCGATCATCCAGGCCGGCAAACTATACCCTCGGTAAAATTTTTTTACGAGGGTGAAATTTTCATCGTGGTGTCGCACGTTAGACGCGGACAGGCTATCGCGGGTCTCTCGATCATCCAGGCCGGCAAAGTATACCCTCGGTAAAATTTTTTTACGAGGGTGAAATTTTCATCGTGGTGTCGCACGTTAGACGCGGACAGGCTACCGCGGGTCTCTCGACCATCGAGGCCTTCAAACTATACCCTCGGTAAAATTTTTTTACAAGGGTGAAATGTTCATCGGTAAGCCGCACGTTAGATGCGGACAGGCTACCGCGGGTCTCTCGACCATCGAGGCCGTCTAACTATACCCTCGGTAAAAAAAATTTACAAGGCTGAAATGTTCATCGGGAAGCCGCACGTTAGACGAGGCAGGCTACCGCGGGTCTCTCGACCATCGAGGCCTTCAAACTATACCCTCGGTAAAAAATTTTTACAAGGGTGAAATGTTCATCGGGAAGCCGCACGTTAGATGCGGACAGGCTACCGCGGGTCTCTCGACCATCGAGGCCGTCTAACTATACCCTCGGTAAAAAAAATTTACAAGGCTGAAATGTTCATCGGGAAGCCGCACGTTAGACGAGGCAGGCTACCGCGGGTCTCTCGACCATCGAGGCCGTCTAACTGTACCCTCGGTAAAAAAAATGTACAAGGCTGAAATGTTCATCGGGAAGCCGCACGTTAGACGCGGACAGGCTACCGCGGGTCTCTCGACCATCGAGGCCGTCTAACTGTACCCTCGGTAAAAAAAATTTACAAGGCTGAAATGTTCATCGGGAAGCCGCACGTTAGACGAGGCAGGCTACCGCGGGTCTCTCGACCATCGAGGCCGTCTAACTGTACCCTCGGTAAAAAAAATGTACAAGGCTGAAATGTTCATCGGGAAGCCGCACGTTAGACGCGGACAGGCTACCGCGGTCTCTCGACCATCGAGGGCCGTCTAACTATCCCCTCGGTAAAAAAATTTACAAGGCTGAAATTTCCATCGGAAGCCGTACGTTAGACGCAGGCAAGCTACCGCGGGTCTCTCGACCATCGAGGCCGTCTAACTGTACCCTCGGTAAAAAAAATTGACAAGGCTGAAATATTCATCGGGAAGCCGCACGTTAGACGAGGCAGGCTACCGCGGGTCTCTCGACCATCGAGGCCGTCTAAATATACCCTCGGTAAAAAAAAATTTACAAGGCTGAAATGTTCATCGGGAAGCCGCACGTTAGACGCAGGCAAGCTACTGCGGGTCTCTCGACCATCGAGGCCGTCTAACTGTACCCTCGGTAGAATTTTTTTTACCAGGCTGAAATGTTCATCGGGAAGCCGCACGTTAGACGAGGACAGGCTACCGCGGATCTCTCGACCATCGAGGCCGTCTAACTGTACCCTCGGTAAAAAAAAATTTACAAGGCTGACATGTTCATCGGGAAGCCGCACGTTAGACGAGGCAGGCTACCGCGGGTCTCTCGACCATCGAGGCCGTCTGACTTTACCCTCGGTAAAATTTTTTACAAGGGTGAAATGTTCATCGGGAAGCCGCACGTTAGACGCGGACAGGCTACCGCGGATCTCTCGACCATCGAGGCCGTCTAACTGTACCCTCGGTAAAAAAAAATGTACAAGGCTGAAATGTTCATCGGGAAGCCGCACGTTAGACGAGGCAGGCTACCGCGGGTCTCTCGACCATCGAGGCCGTCTAACTATCCCCTCGGTAAAAAAAAATTTACAAGGCTGAAATTTCCATCGGGAAGCCGTACGTTAGACGCAGGCAAGCTACCGCGGGTCTCTCGACCATCGAGGCCGTCTAACTGTACCCTCGGTAAAAAAAATTGACAAGGCTGAGATATTCATCGGGAAGCCGCACGTTAGACGCGGACAGGCTACCGCGGATCTCTCGACCATCGAGGCCGTCTAACTGTACCCTCGGTAAAAAAAAATTTACAAGGCTGACATGTTCATCGGGAAGCCGCACGTTAGACGAGGCAGGCTACCGCGGGTCTCTCGACCATCGATCGAAGCCGTCTAACTGTACCCTCGGTAAAAAAAATGTACAAGGCTGAAATGTTCATCGGAAGCCGCACGTTAGACGAGGCAGGCTACCGCGGGTCTCTCGACCATCGATCGAAGCCGTCTAACTGTACCCTCGGTAAAAAAAAATGTACAAGGCTGAAATGTTCATCGGGAAGCCGCACGTTAGACGAGGCAGGCTACCGCGGGTCTCTCGACCATCGAAGCCGTCTGACTGTACCCTCGGTAAAAAAAATTCACAAGGCTGAAATGTTCATCGGGAAGCCGCACGTTAGACGAGGCAGGCTACCGCGGGTCTCTCGACCATCGAAGCCGTCTAACTGTACCCTCGGTAAAAAAAATTCACAAGGCTGAAATGTTCATCGGGAAGCCGCACGTTAGACGCAGGCAGGCTACCGCGGGTCTCTCGACCATCGAAGCCCGTCTAACTGTACCCTCGGTAAAAAATTTTTACAAGGCTGAAATGTTCATCGGGAAGCCGCACGTTAGATGCGGACAGGCTACCGCGGGTCTCTCGACCATCGAGGCCTTCAAACTATACCCTCGGTAAAAAATTTTTACAAGGGTGAAATGTTCATCGGGAAGGGCGCACGTTAGACGCAGGCAGGCTACCGCGGGTCTCTCGACCATCGAGGCCGTCTAACTATACCCTCGGTAAAAAAAATTTACAAGGCTGAAATGTTCATCGGGAAGCCGCACGTTAGACGCAGGCAGGCTACCGCGGGTCTCTCGACCATCGAAGCCGTCTAACTGTACCCTCGGTAAAAAAAATTTTACAAGGCTGAAATTTTCATCGGGAAGCCGCACGTTAGACGCAGGCAGGCTACCGCGGGTCTCTCGACCATCGAAGCCGTCTAACTGTACCCTCGGTAAAAAAAATTCACAAGGCTGAAATGTTCATCGGGAAGCCGCACGTTAGACGAGGCAGGCTACCGCGGGTCTCTCGACCATCGAGGCCTTCAAACTATACCCTCGGTAAAAAAAAATTTACGAGGGTGAAATTTTCATCGGGAAGCCGTACGTTAGACGCAGGCAAGCTACTGCGGGTCTCTCGACCATCGAGGCCGTCTGACTATACCCTCGGTAAAAAAAAATTTACAAGGCTGAAATGTTCATCGGTAAGCCGCACGTTAGACGCAGGCAGGCTACCGCGGGTCTCTCGACCATCGAGGCCGTCAAACTATACCCTCGGTAAAAAAAATTTTACAAGGGTGAAATTTTCATCGGTAAGCCGCACGTTAGACGCAGGCAGGCTACCGCGGGTCTCTCGACCATCGAAGCCTTCAAACTATACCCTCGGTAAAACTTTTTTACGAGGGTGAAATCTTCATCGGGAAGGCGCACGTTAGACGCAGGCAAGCTACTGCGGGTCTCTCGACCATCGAGGCCGTCTAACTACACCCTCGGTAAAAAATTTTTACAAGGCTGAAATGTTCATCGGGAAGCCGTACGTTAGACGCAGGCAGGCTTCTGCGGGTCTCTCGACCATCGAGGCCGTCTGACTATACCCTCGGTAAAAAAAATTTACAAGGCTGAAATGTTCATCGGGAAGCCGCACGTTAGACGAGGCAGGCTACCGCGGGTCTCTCGACCATCGAAGCCGTCTAACTGTACCCTCGGTAAAAAAAAATTTTACAAGGCTGAAATGTTCAATCGGGAAGCCGCACGTTAGATGCGGACAGGCTACCGCGGGTCTCTCGACCATCGAGGCCGTCAAACTATACCCTCGGTAAAAAAAATTTACAAGGGTGAAATGTTCATCGGTAAGCCGCACGTTAGACGCGGACAGGCTACCGCGGGTCTCTCGACCATCGAGGCCGTCTAACTATACCCACGGTAAAAAAATTTTACAAGGGTGAAATTTTCATCGGGAAGCCGCACGTTAGACGCAGGCAGGCTACCGCGGGTCTCTCGACCATCGAGGCCGTCAAACTATACCCTCGGTAAAAATTTTTTTACAAGGGTGAAATTTTCATCGGGAAGCCGCACGTTAGACGCAGGCAAGCTACTGCGGGTCTCTCGACCATCGAGGCCGTCTAACTACACCCTCGGTAAAAAAAATTTACAAGGCTGAAATGTTCATCGGTAAGCGCACGTTAGACGCAGGCAGGCTACCGCGGGTCTCTCGACCATCGAGGCCGTCAAACTATACCCTCGGTAAAAAAAATTTTACAAGGGTGAAATTTTCATCGGTAAGCCGCACGTTAGACGCAGGCAGGCTACCGCGGGTCTCTCGACCATCGAAGCCTTCAAACTATACCCTCGGTAAAACTTTTTTACGAGGGTGAAATTTTCATCGGGAAGCCGCACGTTAGAATAGTACAGCAGGTCTCTCGATGAAACGATCACATTTCATGTAACGTAACGTAACAAAGGCAGGCATCGTACACCCTAACCCTAAGCCGCCTCTTGACGATGCACGTCCCTAACCCTAACCCTAACCCTAACCCTAACCCTAACCCTAACCCTAACCCTAACCCTAACCCTCCCTAACCCTAACCCTAACTAAAACCCTAACCTAACCCTAACCCTAACCCTAACCCTAACCTAACCCTAACCCTAACCCTAACCCTAACCCTAACCCTAACCCTAACCCTAACCCTAACCCTAACCTAACCCTAACCCTAACCCTAACCCTAACCCTAACCCTAACCCTAACCCTAACCCTAACCCTAACCCTAACCCTAACCCTAACCCTAACCCTAACCTAACCCTAACCCTAACCCTAACCAGTCCGTGTCAGGACCCGAGCTGTCCTTAGTCCTCGATACGTTAGCCTGGTTTCGTTCGCGAATGTCAGGTCCATATGGACATAAGCATGGTATTCCTCGATACGTTAGCCTGGTTTCGCGAGTGTCAGGACCATATGGACATAAGCATGGTATTCCTCGATACGTTAACCCTGGTTTCGCGAATGTCAGGACCATATGGACATAAGCATGGTATTCCTCGATACGTTAACCTGGTTTCGCGAATGTCAGGACCATATGGACATAAGCATGGTATTCCTCGATACGTTAACCTGGTTTCGCGAATGTCAGGACGTAAGCGGGACTTGTTAATTTTTGTTTTCCATGCCTTAACCGACCGCGGGTTGGGGACGACCACGTACACTGACACCCGCGGTAGCCCGCTAGCCAGGCCGTTCACGTCCCTTTACCAGCGGTAGCCGCTATCGGGTCGACCACGTACACTGACACCCGCGGTAGCCCGCTAGCCAGGCCGTCCACGTCCCTTTACCCGCGGTAGCCCGCTATCGGGTCGACCACGTACACCGATACCCGCGGTAGCCCGCTAGCACGGCCGTCCACGTCCCTTTACCAGCGGTAGCCCAGTATCGGGTCGACCACGTACACTGACACCCGCGGTAGCCCGCTAGCCAGGCCGTCCACGTCCCTTTACCAGCGGTAGCCCGCTATCGGGTCGACCACGTACACCGACACCCGCGGTAGCCCGCTAGCCAGGCCGTCCACGTCCCTTTACCCGCGGTAGCCCGCTATCGGGTCGACCACGTACACCGATACCCGCGGTAGCCCGCTAGCACGGCCGTCCACGTCCCTTTACCCGCGGTAGCTCGCTATCGGGTCGACCACGTACACTGACACCCGCGGTAGCCCGCTAGCCAGGCCGTCCACGTCCCTTTACCAGCGGTAGCCCGCTATCGGGTCGACCACGTACACACCGACACCCGCGGTAGCCCGCTAGCCAGGCCGTCCACGTCCCTTTACCCGCGGTAGCCCGCTATCGGGTCGACCACGTACACCGATACCCGCGGTAGCCCGCTAGCACGGCCGTCCACGTCCCTTTACCAGCGGTAGCCCAGTATCGGGGTCGACCACGTACACTGACACCCGCGGTAGCCCGCTAGCCAGGCCGTCCACGTCCCTTTACCAGCGGTAGCCCGCTATCGGGTCGACCACGTACACCGACACCCGCGGTAGCCCGCTAGCCAGGCCGTCCACGTCCCTTTACCCGCGGTAGCCCGCTATCGGGTCGACCACGTACACCGATACCCGCGGTAGCCCGCTAGCACGGCCGTCCACGTCCCTTTACCCGCGGTAGCTCGCTATCGGGTCGACCACGTACACTGACACCCGCGGTAGCCCGCTAGCCAGGCCGTCCACGTCCCTTTACCAGCGGTAGCCCGCTATCGGGTCGACCACGTACACCGACACCCGCGGTAGCCCGCTAGCCAGGCCGTCCACGTCCCTTTACCCGCGGTAGCCCGCTATCGGGTCGACCACGTACACCGATACCCGCGGTAGCCCGCTAGCACGGCCGTCCACGTCCCTTTACCAGCGGTAGCCCAGTATCGGGTCGACCACGTACACTGACACCCGCGGTAGCCCCGCTAGCCAGGCCGTCCACGTCCCTTTACCAGCGGTAGCCCGCTATCGGGTCGACCACGTACACCGACACCCGCGGTAGCCCGCTAGCCAGGCCGTCCACGTCCCTTTACCCGCGTAGCCCGCTATCGGGTCGACCACGTACACCGATACCCGCGGTAGCCCGCTAGCACGGCCGTCCACGTCCCTTTACCCGCGGTAGCTCGCTATCGGGTCGACCACGTACCTTCTCAGCCGCGGGTAAGCCCGATGAAAAAAAAAAAAAAAAAAAAAAAAAAAAAATTTCCCATCCCATCGCATGCGGTAGCCCCGCTATCAACGTCGACCACGTACCTTCTCAGCCGCGGTAAGCCCGATGAAAAAATTTTTTTTTTTTTTTTTTTTTCCCCCATCGCATGCGGTAGCCCCGCTATCAACGTCGACCACGTACCTTCTCAGCCGCGGGTAAGCCCGATGAAAAAATTTTTTTTTTTTTTTTTTTTCCCCATC
>NW_026963503.1:0-31769 GCF_036588685.1 Mytilus trossulus
TGCAAAAATATACACATTAGCTGAAATCAATCGATAAGCGTGTAATTAAATTGTACAAGATAAAATACATGTATCGTGTGATACGCGAGATATTGAAGAATAAAATGAACAGTTAGTATTCCGCTACGTCAATATATACACATGTTGTCTGTCCAAGGTCCCCTCTAAAAAGAATAGTAATGTACTAACTCCACGATAATATACTTCAGTATCACGTGACACCACCTTTCTTCTTCGCGCGTGTGTCTAATTTAAGATTTTAAAGAGTTCCCCAACTATATATAGACATCACTCTTAGTCTACGAGAAGAGAAAGGGGGGAGGGGGGGTCAAAGGCATGTAAACTATACGTGCCATGTGACTTTGGTACACTCAAACAGGTTGCTGCTACTGTGACAAAGTCTAGAACGGGGTGACATCCTCCGCTATTGCTTGCAATGGCAAATCTAGTGTTAGAATAACTCATTCGCCATTCATTTTTTTCTGATGAGAAAACAGGAAATAGAGTATTTTTCTCAATTGTACGTGTAAAATTGTTCACAGATATTTGTCACTGAACAGCACAAAACGTATAGACAAGGAATAAACCAATGCAAAATGTGTCACGTTATGCTATACAAAGTATTGATCAATCAATCAAATCATGATTCAAGTGATCAAAATCATGATAAGAGATCAATCAATCAAGTTTTGATATCAAACAAGTAATGAGTCAAGTGCAGATATCGGAAAAAAAACGTCCCTTTCCCATTTTACAAACTGCCTATCAATCGATTAATCAATCAATCAAACGATTAATCAATCAATGATTGATCAATCATGATCACAAACCATCAATCAACCAATCCACATATCTTTCACGTTGAGTTTATGAAACAAAATACGTTTAATTATCTGTTGAACAATCGACTTTTGCGTATTATTATGAAAAAGGGGGATATATTGTTATTCTACGATTTTTTTCTTCCACACTTTTTGTCCAGCCGATTTCTCGGAGATGCCTTGACATGTATTTATAAAATTGCACCATAATGACAATCCCCATGTGCAAAGTTGCAGGAAGCATGGAATGGTTCAAGATGGCCGCCGTTACCATGGAAACGGCAAAAATGTAAAAAACCGAAAAATGGTTCAAATTACATAAAACTTTCAGAACTAATAACTCATCGATAGAAGGCGTGACATCCATCTTGAGAACTTTCAAAATGGCTACCGTTGTCATGGAAACCGTCCAAACGTGAAAAAAACGAAAATAAATCCTTAATTAATTCATAGAAATAAACCGCTACAGATACGACCAAAAAAAACCGTAAGTAGAAAACAGTAGTATAAACTGTAGAATTCATTGCCGTTGGAATTTTTAAGATAGCTGCTGTTACCATGGAGATAACGCTTAAAGTGCACATTGGACCCATATGGTAAAAAACGTCAAAGTAACATTTTTGTACAGATTTTAACCTCATTCCCGTTAAAAATATATTGTATTGTCATCTGTCTTTGAAATTTTCAAAATGGCCGCCGTTGCCATGGAAACAGCTAAAAAAAAAAAAAAAAAAAAAAAAAAAATCGAAAATTTGAGACAAAAATCTGTGATTAAGACTATGTGCAAAACGCTTCTAGAATATGCTAGAAGAAAACTAATACATAATTCAAAGTGCTTCTATTCTATACGAAAATCGTGCTTAAGAGAGAAAATCGCCACTGAGAGAGAGAGAAACACGAAGAGTAAACATAATTGACATTTCTGCACTTGCATTAAAGTACACATCCGTTAATTGAACACCTGCAAAAATATACACATTAGCTGAAATCAATCGATAAGCGTGTAATTAAATTGTACAAGATAAAATACATGTATCGTGTGATACGCGAGATATTGAAGAATAAAATGAACAGTTAGTATTCCGCTACGTCAATATATACACATGTTGTCTGTCCAAGGTCCCCTCTAAAAAGAATAGTAATGTACTAACTCCACGATAATATACTTCAGTATCACGTGACACCACCTTTCTTCTTCGCGCGTGTGTCTAATTTAAGATTTTAAAGAGTTCCCCAACTATATATAGACATCACTCTTAGTCTACGAGAAGAGAAAGGGGGGAGGGGGGGTCAAAGGCATGTAAAACTATACGTGCCATGTGACTTTGGTACACTCAAACTGGTTGCTGCTACTGTGACAAAGTCTAGAACGGGGTGACATCCTCCGCTATTGCTTGCAATGGCAAATCTAGTGTTAGAATAACTCATTCGCCATTCATTTTTTTCTGATGAGAAAACAGGAAATAGAGTATTTTTCTCAATTGTACGTGTAAAATTGTTCACAGATATTTGTCACTGAACAGCCACAAAACGTATAGACAAGGAATAAACCAATGCAAAATGTGTCACGTTATGCTATACAAAGTATTGATCAATCAATCAAATCATGATTCAAGTGATCAAATCATGATAAGAGATCAATCAATCAAGTTTTGATATCAAACAAGTAATGAGTCAAGTGCAGATATCGGAAAAAAAACGTCCCTTTCCCATTTTACAAACTGCCTATCAATCGATTAATCAATCAATCAAACGATTAATCAATCAATGATTGATCAATCATGATCACAAACCATCAATCAACCAATCCACATATCTTTCACGTTGAGTTTATGAAACAAAATACGTTTAATTATCTGTTGAACAATCGACTTTTGCGTATTATTATGAAAAAGGGGGGATATATTGTTATTCTACGATTTTTTTCTTCCACACTTTTTGTCCAGCCGATTTCTCGGAGATGCCTTGACATGTATTTATAAAAATTGCACCATAATGACAATCCCCATGTGCAAAGTTGCAGGAAGCATGGAATGGTTCAAGATGGCCGCCGTTACCATGGAAACGGCAAAAATGTAAAAAACCGAAAAATGGTTCAAATTACATAAAACTTTCAGAACTAATAACTCATCGATAGAAGGCGTGACATCCATCTTGAGAACTTTCAAAATGGCTACCGTTGTCATGGAAACCGTCCAAACGTGAAAAAAAACGAAAATAAATCCTTAATTAATTCATAGAAAATAAACCGCTACAGATACGACCAAAAAAACCGTAAGTAGAAAACAGTAGTATAAACTGTAGAATTCATTGCCGTTGGAATTTTTAAGATAGCTGCTGTTACCATGGAGATAACGCTTAAAGTGCACATTGGACCCATATGGTAAAAAACGTCAAAGTAACATTTTTGTACAGATTTTAACCTCATTCCCGTTAAAAATATATTGTATTGTCATCTGTCTTTGAAATTTTCAAAATGGCCGCCGTTGCCATGGAAACAGCTAAAAAAAAAAAAAAAAAAAAAAAAAAATCGAAAATTTGAGACAAAAATCTGTGATTAAGACTATGTGCAAAACGCTTCTAGAATATGCTAGAAGAAAACTAATACATAATTCAAAGTGCTTCTATTCTATACGAAAATCGTGCTTAAGAGAGAAAATCGCCACTGAGAGAGAGAGAAACACGAAGAGTAAACATAATTGACATTTCTGCACTTGCATTAAAGTACACATCCGTTAATTGAACACCTGCAAAAATATACACATTAGCTGAAATCAATCGATAAGCGTGTAATTAAATTGTACAAGATAAAATACATGTATCGTGTGATACGCGAGATATTGAAGAATAAAATGAACAGTTAGTATTCCGCTACGTCAATATATACACATGTTGTCTGTCCAAGGTCCCCTCTAAAAAGAATAGTAATGTACTAACTCCACGATAATATACTTCAGTATCACGTGACACCACCTTTCTTCTTCGCGCGTGTGTCTAATTTAAGATTTTAAAGAGTTCCCCAACTATATATAGACATCACTCTTAGTCTACGAGAAGAGAAAGGGGGGGAGGGGGGGTCAAAGGCATGTAAACTATACGTGCCATGTGACTTTGGTACACTCAAACTGGTTTGCTGCTACTGTGACAAAGTCTAGAACGGGGTGACATCCTCCGCTATTGCTTGCAATGGCAAATCTAGTGTTAGAATAACTCATTCGCCATTCATTTTTTTCTGATGAGAAAACAGGAAATAGAGTATTTTTCTCATTGTACGTGTAAAATTGTTCACAGATATTTGTCACTGAACAGCACAAAACGTATAGACAAGGAATAAACCAATGCAAAATGTGTCACGTTATGCTATACAAAGTATTGATCAATCAATCAAATCATGATTCAAGTGATCAAATCATGATAAGAGATCAATCAATCAAGTTTTGATATCAAACAAGTAATGAGTCAAGTGCAGATATCGGAAAAAAACGTCCCTTTCCCATTTTACAAAACTGCCTATCAATCGATTAATCAATCAATCAAACGATTAATCAATCAATGATTGATCAATCATGATCACAAACCATCAATCAACCAATCCACATATCTTTCACGTTGAGTTTATGAAACAAAATACGTTTAATTATCTGTTGAACAATCGACTTTTGCGTATTATTATGAAAAAGGGGGGGATATATTGTTATTCTACGATTTTTTTCTTCCACACTTTTTGTCCAGCCGATTTCTCGGAGATGCCTTGACATGTATTTATAAAATTGCACCATAATGACAATCCCCATGTGCAAAGTTGCAGGAAGCATGGAATGGTTCAAGATGGCCGCCGTTACCATGGAAACGGCAAAAATGTAAAAAACCGAAAAATGGTTCAAATTACATAAAACTTTCAGAACTAATAACTCATCGATAGAAGGCGTGACATCCATCTTGAGAACTTTCAAAATGGCTACCGTTGTCATGGAAACCGTCCAAACGTGAAAAAAACGAAAATAAATCCTTAATTAATTCATAGAAAATAAACCGCTACAGATACGACCAAAAAAACCGTAAGTAGAAAACAGTAGTATAAACTGTAGAATTCATTGCCGTTGGAATTTTTAAGATAGCTGCTGTTACCATGGAGATAACGCTTAAAGTGCACATTGGACCCCATATGGTAAAAAACGTCAAAGTAACATTTTTGTACAGATTTTAACCTCATTCCCGTTAAAAATATATTGTATTGTCATCTGTCTTTGAAATTTTCAAAATGGCCGCCGTTGCCATGGAAACAGCTAAAAAAAAAAAAAAAAAAAAAAAAAAAAATCGAAAATTTGAGGACAAAAATCTGTGATTAAGACTATGTGCAAAACGCTTCTAGAATATGCTAGAAGAAAACTAATACATAATTCAAAGTGCTTCTATTCTATACGAAAATCGTGCTTAAGAGAGAAAATCGCCACTGAGAGAGAGAGAAACACGAAGAGTAAACATAATTGACATTTCTGCACTTGCATTAAAGTACACATCCGTTAATTGAACACCTGCAAAAATATACACATTAGCTGAAATCAATCGATAAGCGTGTAATTAAATTGTACAAGATAAAATACATGTATCGTGTGATACGCGAGATATTGAAGAATAAAATGAACAGTTAGTATTCCGCTACGTCAATATATACACATGTTGTCTGTCCAAGGTCCCCTCTAAAAAGAATAGTAATGTACTAACTCCACGATAATATACTTCAGTATCACGTGACACCACCTTTCTTCTTCGCGCGTGTGTCTAATTTAAGATTTTAAAGAGTTCCCCAACTATATATAGACATCACTCTTAGTCTACGAGAAGAGAAAGGGGGGAGGGGGGGTCAAAGGCATGTAAACTATACGTGCCATGTGACTTTGGTACACTCAAACTGGTTGCTGCTACTGTGACAAAGTCTAGAACGGGGTGACATCCTCCGCTATTGCTTGCAATGGCAAAATCTAGTGTTAGAATAACTCATTCGCCATTCATTTTTTTCTGATGAGAAAACAGGAAATAGAGTATTTTTCTCAATTGTACGTGTAAAATTGTTCACAGATATTTGTCACTGAACAGCACAAAACGTATAGACAAGGAATAAACCAATGCAAAATGTGTCACGTTATGCTATACAAAGTATTGATCAATCAATCAAATCATGATTCAAGTGATCAAATCATGATAAGAGATCAATCAATCAAGTTTTGATATCAAACAAGTAATGAGGTCAAGTGCAGATATCGGAAAAAAACGTCCCTTTCCCATTTTACAAACTGCCTATCAATCGATTAATCAATCAATCAAACGATTAATCAATCAATGATTGATCAATCATGATCACAAACCATCAATCAACCAATCCACATATCTTTCACGTTGAGTTTATGAAACAAAATACGTTTAATTATCTGTTGAACAATCGACTTTTGCGTATTATTATGAAAAAGGGGGGATATATTGTTATTCTACGATTTTTTTTCTTCCACACTTTTTGTCCAGCCGATTTCTCGGAGATGCCTTGACATGTATTTATAAAATTGCACCATAATGACAATCCCCATGTGGCAAAGTTGCAGGAAGCATGGAATGGTTCAAGATGGCCGCCGTTACCATGGAAACGGCAAAAATGTAAAAAACCGAAAAATGGTTCAAATTACATAAAACTTTCAGAACTAATAACTCATCGATAGAAGGCGTGACATCCATCTTGAGAACTTTCAAAATGGCTACCGTTGTCATGGAAACCGTCCAAACGTGAAAAAAAACGAAAATAAATCCTTAATTAATTCATAGAAAATAAACCGCTACAGATACGACCAAAAAAACCGTAAGTAGAAAACAGTAGTATAAACTGTAGAATTCATTGCCGTTGGAATTTTTAAGATAGCTGCTGTTACCATGGAGATAACGCTTAAAGTGCACATTGGACCCATATGGTAAAAAACGTCAAAGTAACATTTTTGTACAGATTTTAACCTCATTCCCGTTAAAAATATATTGTATTGTCATCTGTCTTTGAAATTTTCAAAATGGCCGCCGTTGCCATGGAAACAGCTAAAAAAAAAAAAAAAAAAAAAAAAAAAAATCGAAAATTTGAGACAAAAATCTGTGATTAAGACTATGTGCAAAACGCTTCTAGAATATGCTAGAAGAAAACTAATACATAATTCAAAGTGCTTCTATTCTATAACGAAAATCGTGCTTAAGAGAGAAAATTCGCCACTGAGAGAGAGAGAAACACGAAGAGTAAACATAATTGACATTTCTGCACTTGCATTAAAGTACACATCCGTTAATTGAACACCTGCAAAAATATACACATTAGCTGAAATCAATCGATAAGCGTGTAATTAAATTGTACAAGATAAAATACATGTATCGTGTGATACGCGAGATATTGAAGAATAAAATGAACAGTTAGTATTCCGCTACGTCAATATATACACATGTTGTCTGTCAAGGTCCCCTCTAAAAAGAATAGTAATGTACTAACTCCACGATAATATACTTCAGTATCACGTGACACCACCTTTCTTCTTCGCGCGTGTGTCTAATTTAAGATTTTAAAGAGTTCCCCAACTATATATAGACATCACTCTTAGTCTACGAGAAGAGAAAGGGGGGAGGGGGGGTCAAAGGCATGTAAACTATACGTGCCATGTGACTTTGGTACACTCAAACTGGTTGCTGCTACTGTGACAAAGTCTAGAACGGGGTGACATCCTCCGCTATTGCTTGCAATGGCAAATCTAGTGTTAGAATAACTCATTCGCCATTCATTTTTTTCTGATGAGAAAACAGGAAATAGAGTATTTTTCTCAATTGTACGTGTAAAATTGTTCACAGATATTTGTCACTGAACAGCACAAAACGTATAGACAAGGAATAAACCAATGCAAAATGTGTCACGTTATGCTATACAAAGTATTGATCAATCAATCAAATCATGATTCAAGTGATCAAATCATGATAAGAGATCAATCAATCAAGTTTTGATATCAAACAAGTAATGAGTCAAGTGCAGATATCGGAAAAAAACGTCCCTTTCCCATTTTACAAACTGCCTATCAATCGATTAATCAATCAATCAAACGATTAATCAATCAATGATTGATCAATCATGATCACAAACCATCAATCAACCAATCCACATATCTTTCACGTTGAGTTTATGAAACAAAATACGTTTAATTATCTGTTGAACAATCGACTTTTGCGTATTATTATGAAAAAGGGGGGATATATTGTTATTCTAACGATTTTTTTCTTCCACACTTTTTGTCCAGCCGATTTCTCGGAGATGCCTTGACATGTATTATAAAATTGCACCATAATGACAATCCCCATGTGCAAAGTTGCAGGAAGCATGGAATGGTTCAAGATGGCCGCCGTTACCATGGAAACGGCAAAAATGTAAAAAACCGAAAAATGGTTCAAATTACATAAAACTTTCAGAACTAATAACTCATCGATAGAAGGCGTGACATCCATCTTGAGAACTTTCAAAATGGCTACCGTTGTCATGGAAACCGTCCAAACGTGAAAAAAACGAAAATAAATCCTTAATTAATTCATAGAAAATAAACCGCTACAGATACGACCAAAAAAAACCGTAAGTAGAAAACAGTAGTATAAACTGTAGAATTCATTGCCGTTGGAATTTTTAAGATAGCTGCTGTTACCATGGAGATAAACGCTTAAAGTGCACATTGGACCCATATGGTAAAAAACGTCAAAGTAACATTTTTGTACAGATTTTAACCTCATTCCCGTTAAAAATATATTGTATTGTCATCTGTCTTTGAAATTTTCAAAATGGCCGCCGTTGCCATGGAAACAGCTAAAAAAAAAAAAAAAAAAAAAAAAAAAAATCGAAAATTTGAGACAAAAATCTGTGATTAAGACTATGTGCAAAACGCTTCTAGAATATGCTAGAAGAAAACTAATACATAATTCAAAGTGCTTCTATTCTATACGAAAATCGTGCTTAAGAGAGAAAATCGCCACTGAGAGAGAGAGAAACACGAAGAGTAAACATAATTGACATTTCTGCACTTGCATTAAAGTACACATCCGTTAATTGAACACCTGCAAAAATATACACATTAGCTGAAATCAATCGATAAGCGTGTAATTAAATTGTACAAGATAAAATACATGTATCGTGTGATACGCGAGATATTGAAGAATAAAATGAACAGTTAGTATTCCGCTACGTCAATATATACACATGGTTGTCTGTCCAAGGTCCCCTCTAAAAAGAATAGTAATGTACTAACTCCACGATAATATACTTCAGTATCACGTGACACCACCTTTCTTCTTCGCGCGTGTGTCTAATTTAAGATTTTAAAGAGTTCCCCAACTATATATAGACATCACTCTTAGTCTACGAGAAGAGAAAGGGGGGAGGGGGGGGGTCAAAGGCATGTAAACTATACGTGCCATGTGACTTTGGTACACTCAAACTGGTTGCTGCTACTGTGACAAAGTCTAGAACGGGGTGACATCCTCCGCTATTGCTTGCAATGGCAAATCTAGTGTTAGAATAACTCATTCGCCATTCATTTTTTTCTGATGAGAAAACAGGAAATAGAGTATTTTTCTCAATTGTACGTGTAAAATTGTTCACAGATATTTGTCACTGAACAGCACAAAACGTATAGACAAGGAATAAACCAATGCAAAATGTGTCACGTTATGCTATACAAAGTATTGATCAATCAATCAAATCATGATTCAAGTGATCAAATCATGATAAGAGATCAATCAATCAAGTTTTGATATCAAACAAGTAATGAGTCAAGTGCAGATATCGGAAAAAAAACGTCCCTTTCCCATTTTACAAACTGCCTATCAATCGATTAATCAATCAATCAAACGATTAATCAATCAATGATTGATCAATCATGATCACAAACCATCAATCAACCAATCCACATATCTTTCACGTTGAGTTTATGAAACAAAATACGTTTAATTATCTGTTGAACAATCGACTTTTGCGTATTATTATGAAAAAGGGGGGATATATTGTTATTCTACGATTTTTTTCTTCCACACTTTTTGTCCAGCCGATTTCTCGGAGATGCCTTGACATGTATTTATAAAATTGCACCATAATGACAATCCCCATGTGCAAAGTTGCAGGAAGCATGGAATGGTTCAAGATGGCCGCCGTTACCATGGAAACGGCAAAAATGTAAAAAACCGAAAAATGGTTCAAATTACATAAAACTTTCAGAACTAATAACTCATCGATAGAAGGCGTGACATCCATCTTGAGAACTTTCAAATGGCTACCGTTGTCATGGAAACCGTCCAAACGTGAAAAAAACGAAAATAAATCCTTAATTAATTCATAGAAAATAAACCGCTACAGATACGACCAAAAAAAACCGTAAGTAGAAAACAGTAGTATAAACTGTAGAATTCATTGCCGTTGGAATTTTTAAGATAGCTGCTGTTACCATGGAGATAACGCTTAAAGGTGCACATTGGACCCATATGGTAAAAAACGTCAAAGTAACATTTTTGTACAGATTTTAACCTCATTCCCGTTAAAAATATATTGTATTGTCATCTGTCTTTGAAATTTTCAAAATGGCCGCCGTTGCCATGGAAACAGCTAAAAAAAAAAAAAAAAAAAAAAAAAAAATCGAAAATTTGAGACAAAAATCTGTGATTAAGACTATGTGCAAAACGCTTCTAGAATATGCTAGAAGAAAACTAATACATAATTCAAAGTGCTTCTATTCTATACGAAAATCGTGCTTAAGAGAGAAAATCGCCACTGAGAGAGAGAGAAACACGAAGAGTAAACATAATTGACATTTCTGCACTTGCATTAAAGTACACATCCGTTAATTGAACACCTGCAAAAATATACACATTAGCTGAAATCAATCGATAAGCGTGTAATTAAATTGTACAAGATAAAATACATGTATCGTGTGATACGCGAGATATTGAAGAATAAAATGAACAGTTAGTATTCCGCTACGTCAATATATACACATGTTGTCTGTCCAAGGTCCCCTCTAAAAAGAATAGTAATGTACTAACTCCACGATAATATACTTCAGTATCACGTGACACCCACCTTTCTTCTTCGCGCGTGTGTCTAATTTAAGATTTTAAAGAGTTCCCCAACTATATATAGACATCACTCTTAGTCTACGAGAAGAGAAAGGGGGGAGGGGGGGTCAAAGGCATGTAAACTATACGTGCCATGTGACTTTGGTACACTCAAACTGGTTGCTGCTACTGTGACAAAGTCTAGAACGGGGTGACATCCTCCGCTATTGCTTGCAATGGCAAATCTAGTGTTAGAATAACTCATTCGCCATTCATTTTTTTCTGATGAGAAAACAGGAAATAGAGTATTTTTCTCAATTGTACGTGTAAAATTGTTCACAGATATTTGTCACTGAACAGCACAAAACGTATAGACAAGGAATAAACCAATGCAAAATGTGTCACGTTATGCTATACAAAGTATTGATCAATCAATCAAATCATGATTCAAGTGATCAAATCATGATAAGAGATCAATCAATCAAGTTTTGATATCAAACAAGTAATGAGTCAAGTGCAGATATCGGAAAAAAACGTCCCTTTCCCCATTTTACAAACTGCCTATCAATCGATTAATCAATCAAATCAAACGATTAATCAATCAATGATTGATCAATCATGATCACAAACCATCAATCAACCAATCCACATATCTTTTCACGTTGAGTTTATGAAACAAAATACGTTTAATTATCTGTTGAACAATCGACTTTTGCGTATTATTATGAAAAAGGGGGGATATATTGTTATTCTACGATTTTTTTCTTCCCACACTTTTTGTCCAGCCGATTTCTCGGAGATGCCTTGACATGTATTTATAAAATTGCACCATAATGACAATCCCCATGTGCCAAAGTTGCAGGAAGCATGGAATGGTTCAAGATGGCCGCCGTTACCATGGAAACCGGCAAAAATGTAAAAAAACCGAAAAATGGTTCAAATTACATAAAACTTTCAGAACTAATAACTCATCGATAGAAGGCGTGACATCCATCTTGAGAACTTTCAAAATGGCTACCGTTGTCATGGAAACCGTCGTTGTCATTGGAAACCGTCCAAACGTTGAAAAAACGAAAATAAATCCTTAATTAATTCATAGAAAATAACCGCTACAGATACGACCAAAAAAACCGTAAGTAGAAACAGTAGTATAAACTGTAGAATTCATTGCCGTTGGAATTTTTAAGATAGCTGCTGTTACCATGGAGATAACGCTTAAAGTGCACATTGGACCCATATGGTAAAAAACGTCAAAGTAACATTTTTGTACAGATTTTAACCTCATTCCCGTTAAAAATATATTGTATTGTCATCTGTCTTTGAAATTTTCAAAATGGCCGCCGTTGCCATGGAAACAGCTAAAAAAAAAAAAAAAAAAAAAAAAAATCGAAATTTGAGACAAAAATCTGTGATTAAGACTATGTGCAAAACGCTTCTAGAATATGCTAGAAGAAAACTAATACATAATTCAAAGTGCTTCTATTCTATACGAAAATCGTGCTTAAGAGAGAAAATCGCCACTGAGAGAGAGAGAAACACGAAGAGTAAACATAATTGACATTTCTGCACTTGCATTAAAGTACACATCCGTTAATTGAACACCTGCAAAAATATACACATTAGCTGAAATCAATCGATAAGCGTGTAATTAAATTGTACAAGATAAAATACATGTATCGTGTGATACGCGAGATATTGAAGAATAAAATGAACAGTTAGTATTCCGCTACGTCAATATATACACATGTTGTCTGTCCAAGGTCCCCTCTAAAAAGAATAGTAATGTACTAACTCCACGATAATATACCTTCAGTATCACGTGACACCACCTTTCTTCTTCGCGCGTGTGTCTAATTTAAGATTTTAAAGAGTTCCCCCAACTATATATAGACATCACTCTTAGTCTACGAGAAGAGAAAGGGGGGAGTGGGGGGTCAAAGGGCATGTAAACTATACGTGCCATGTGACTTTGGTACACTCAAACTGGTTGCTGCTACTGTGACAAAGTCTAGAACGGGGTGACATCCTCCGCTATTGCTTGCAATGGCAAATCTAGTGTTAGAATAACTCATTCGCCATTCATTTTTTTCTGATGAGAAAACAGGAAATAGAGTATTTTTCTCAATTGTACGTGTAAAATTGTTCACAGATATTTGTCACTGAACAGCACAAAACGTATAGACAAGAATAAACCAATGCAAAATGTGTCACGTTATGCTATACAAAGTATTGATCAATCAATCAAATCATGATTCAAGTGATCAATCATGATAAGAGATCAATCAATCAAGTTTTGATATCAAACAAGTAATGAGTCAAGTGCAGATATCGGAAAAAAACGTCCCTTTCCCATTTTACAAACTGCCTATCAATCGATTAATCAATCAATCAAACGATTAATCAATCAATGATTGATCAATCATGATCACAAACCATCAATCACCAATCCACATATCTTTCACGTTGAGTTTATGAAACAAAATACGTTTAATTATCTGTTGAACAATCGACTTTTGCGTATTATTATGAAAAAGGGGGGATATATTGTTATTCTACGATTTTTTTCTTCCACACTTTTTGTCCAGCCGATTTCTCGGAGATGCCTTGACATGTATTTATAAAATTGCACCATAATGACAATCCCCATGTGCAAAGTTGAAGCATGGAATGGTTCAAGATGGCCGCCGTTACCATGGAAACGGCAAAAATGTAAAAAACCGAAAAATGGTTCAAATTACATAAAACTTTCAGAACTAATAACTCATCGATAGAAGGCGTGACATCCATCTTGAGAACTTTCAAAATGGCTACCGTTGTCATGGAAACCGTCCAAACGTGAAAAAAACGAAAATAAATCCTTAATTAATTCATAGAAAATAAACCGCTACAGATACGACCAAAAAAACCGTAAGTAGAAAACAGTAGTATAAACTGTAGAATTCATTGCCGTTGGAATTTTTAAGATAGCTGCTGTTACCATGGAGATAACGCTTAAAGTGCACATTGGACCCATATGGTAAAAAACGTCAAAGTAACATTTTTGTACAGATTTTAACCTCATTCCCGTTAAAAATATATTGTATTGTCATCTGTCTTTGAAATTTTCAAAATGGCCGCCGTTGCCATGGAAACAGCTAAAAAAAAAAAAAAAAAAAAAAAAAAATCGAAAATTTGAGACAAAAATCTGTGATTAAGACTATGTGCAAAACGCTTCTAGAATATGCTAGAAGAAAACTAATACATAATTCAAAGTGCTTCTATTCTATACGAAAATCGTGCTTAAGAGAGAAAATCGCCACTGAGAGAGAGAGAAACACGAAGAGTAAACATAATTGACATTTCTGCACTTGCATTAAAGTACACATCCGTTAATTGAACACCTGCAAAAATATACACATTAGCTGAAATCAATCGATAAGCGTGTAATTAAATTGTACAAGATAAAATACATGTATCGTGTGATACGCGAGATATTGAAGAATAAAATGAACAGTTAGTATTCCGCTACGTCAATATATACACATGTTGTCTGTCCAAGGTCCCCTCTAAAAAGAATAGTAATGTACTAACTCCACGATAATATACTTCAGTATCACGTGACACCACCTTTCTTCTTCGCGCGTGTGTCTAATTTAAGATTTTAAAGAGTTCCCCAACTATATATAGACATCACTCTTAGTCTACGAGAAGAGAAAGGGGGGAGGGGGGGTCAAAGGCATGTAAACTATACGTGCCATGTGACTTTGGTACACTCAAACTGGTTGCTGCTACTGTGACAAAGTCTAGAACGGGGTGACATCCTCCGCTATTGCTTGCAATGGCAAATCTAGTGTTAGAATAACTCATTCGCCATTCATTTTTTTCTGATGAGAAAACAGGAAATAGAGTATTTTTCTCAATTGTACGTGTAAAATTGTTCACAGATATTTGTCACTGAACAGCACAAAACGTATAGACAAGGAATAAACCAATGCAAAATGTGTCACGTTATGCTATACAAAGTATTGATCAATCAATCAAATCATGATTCAAGTGATCAAATCATGATAAGAGATCAATCAATCAAGTTTTGATATCAAACAAGTAATGAGTCAAGTGCAGATATCGGAAAAAAACGTCCCTTTCCCATTTTACAAACTGCCTATCAATCGATTAATCAATCAATCAAACGATTAATCAATCAATGATTGATCAATCATGATCACAAACCATCAATCAACCAATCCACATATCTTTCACGTTGAGTTTATGAAACAAAATACGTTTAATTATCTGTTGAACAATCGACTTTTGCGTATTATTATGAAAAAGGGGGGATATATTGTTATTCTACGATTTTTTTCTCTCCACACTTTTTGTCCAGCCGATTTCTCGGAGATGCCTTGACATGTATTTATAAAATTGCACCATAATGACAATCCCCATGTGCAAAGTTGCAGGAAGCATGGAATGGTTCAAGATGGCCGCCGTTACCATGGAAACGGCAAAAATGTAAAAAACCGAAAAATGGTTCAAATTACATAAAACTTTCAGAACTAATAACTCATCGATAGAAGGCGTGACATCCATCTTGAGAACTTTCAAAATGGCTACCGTTGTCATGGAAACCGTCCAAACGTGAAAAAAACGAAAATAAATCCTTAATTAATTCATAGAAAATAAACCGCTACAGATACGACCAAAAAAACCGTAAGTAGAAAACAGTAGTATAAACTGTAGAATTCATTGCCGTTGGAATTTTTAAGATAGCTGCTGTTACCATGGAGATAACGCTTAAAGTGCACATTGGACCCATATGGTAAAAAACGTCAAAGTAACATTTTTGTACAGATTTTAACCTCATTCCCGTTAAAAATATATTGTATTGTCATCTGTCTTTGAAATTTTCAAAATGGCCGCCGTTGCCATGGAAACAGCTAAAAAAAAAAAAAAAAAAAAAAAAAAAATCGAAAATTTGAGACAAAAATCTGTGATTAAGACTATGTGCAAAACGCTTCTAGAATATGCTAGAAGAAAACTAATACATAATTCAAAGTGCTTCTATTCTATACGAAAATCGTGCTTAAGAGAGAAAATCGCCACTGAGAGAGAGAGAAACACGAAGAGTAAACATAATTGACATTTCTGCACTTGCATTAAAGTACACATCCGTTAATTGAACACCTGCAAAAATATACACATTAGCTGAAATCAATCGATAAGCGTGTAATTAAATTGTACAAGATAAAATACATGTATCGTGTGATACGCGAGATATTGAAGAATAAAATGAACAGTTAGTATTCCGCTACGTCAATATATACACATGTTGTCTGTCCAAGGTCCCCTCTAAAAAGAATAGTAATGTACTAACTCCACGATAATATACTTCAGTATCACGTGACACCACCTTTCTTCTTCGCGCGTGTGTCTAATTTAAGATTTTAAAGAGTTCCCCAACTATATATAGACATCACTCTTAGTCTACGAGAAGAGAAAGGGGGGAGGGGGGGTCAAAGGCATGTAAACTATACGTGCCATGTGACTTTGGTACACTCAAACTGGTTGCTGCTACTGTGACAAAGTCTAGAACGGGGTGACATCCTCCGCTATTGCTTGCAATGGCAAATCTAGTGTTAGAATAACTCATTCGCCATTCATTTTTTTCTGATGAGAAAACAGGAAATAGAGTTATTTTTCTCAATTGTACGTGTAAAATTGTTCACAGATATTTGTCACTGAACAGCACAAAACGTATAGACAAGGAATAAACCAATGCAAAATGTGTCACGTTATGCTATACAAAGTATTGATCAATCAATCAAATCATGATTCAAGTGATCAAATCATGATAAGAGATCAATCAATCAAGTTTTGATATCAAACAAGTAATGAGTCAAGTGCAGATATCGGAAAAAAACGTCCCTTTCCCATTTTACAAACTGCCTATCAATCGATTAATCAATCAATCAAACGATTAATCAATCAATGATTGATCAATCATGATCACAAACCATCAATCAACCAATCCACATATCTTTCACGTTGAGTTTATGAAACAAAATACGTTTAATTATCTGTTGAACAATCGACTTTTGCGTATTATTATGAAAAAGGGGGGATATATTGTTATTCTACGATTTTTTTCTTCCACACTTTTTGTCCAGCCGATTTCTCGGAGATGCCTTGACATGTATTTATAAAATTGCACCATAATGACAATCCCATGTGCAAAGTTGCAGGAAGCATGGAATGGTTCAAGATGGCCGCCGTTACCATGGAAACGGCAAAAATGTAAAAAACCGAAAAATGGTTCAAATTACATAAAACTTTCAGAACTAATAACTCATCGATAGAAGGCGTGACATCCATCTTGAGAACTTTCAAAATGGCTACCGTTGTCATGGAAACCGTCCAAACGTGAAAAAAACGAAAATAAATCCTTAATTAATTCATAGAAAATAAACCGCTACAGATACGACCAAAAAAACCGTAAGTAGAAAACAGTAGTATAAACTGTAGAATTCATTGCCGTTGGAATTTTTAAGATAGCTGCTGTTACCATGGAGATAACGCTTAAAGTGCACATTGGACCCATATGGTAAAAAACGTCAAAGTAACATTTTTGTACAGATTTTAACCTCATTCCCGTTAAAAATATATTGTATTGTCATCTGTCTTTGAAATTTTCAAAATGGCCGCCGTTGCCATGGAAACAGCTAAAAAAAAAAAAAAAAAAAAAAAAAAATCGAAAATTTGAGACAAAAATCTGTGATTAAGACTATGTGCAAAACGCTTCTAGAATATGCTAGAAGAAAACTAATACATAATTCAAAGTGCTTCTATTCTATACGAAAATCGTGCTTAAGAGAGAAAATCGCCACTGAGAGAGAGAGAAACACGAAGAGTAAACATAATTGACATTTCTGCACTTGCATTAAAGTACACATCCGTTAATTGAACACCTGCAAAAATATACACATTAGCTGAAATCAATCGATAAGCGTGTAATTAAATTGTACAAGATAAAATACATGTATCGTGTGATACGCGAGATATTGAAGAATAAAATGAACAGTTAGTATTCCGCTACGTCAATATATACACATGTTGTCTGTCCAAGGTCCCCTCTAAAAAGAATAGTAATGTACTAACTCCACGATAATATACTTCAGTATCACGTGACACCACCTTTCTTCTTCGCGCGTGTGTCTAATTTAAGATTTTAAAGAGTTCCCCAACTATATATAGACATCACTCTTAGTCTACGAGAAGAGAAAGGGGGGAGGGGGGGTCAAAGGCATGTAAACTATACGTGCCATGTGACTTTGGTACACTCAAACTGGTTGCTGCTACTGTGACAAAGTCTAGAACGGGGTGACATCCTCCGCTATTGCTTGCAATGGCAAATCTAGTGTTAGAATAACTCATTCGCCATTCATTTTTTTCTGATGAGAAAACAGGAAATAGAGTATTTTTCTCAATTGTACGTGTAAAATTGTTCACAGATATTTGTCACTGAACAGCACAAAACGTATAGACAAGGAATAAACCAATGCAAAATGTGTCACGTTATGCTATACAAAGTATTGATCAATCAATCAAATCATGATTCAAGTGATCAAATCATGATAAGAGATCAATCAATCAAGTTTTGATATCAAACAAGTAATGAGTCAAGTGCAGATATCGGAAAAAAACGTCCCTTTCCCATTTTACAAACTGCCTATCAATCGATTAATCAATCAATCAAACGATTAATCAATCAATGATTGATCAATCATGATCACAAACCATCAATCAACCAATCCACATATCTTTCACGTTGAGTTTATGAAACAAAATACGTTTAATTATCTGTTGAACAATCGACTTTTGCGTATTATTATGAAAAAGGGGGGATATATTGTTATTCTACGATTTTTTTCTTCCACACTTTTTGTCCAGCCGATTTCTCGGAGATGCCTTGACATGTATTTATAAAATTGCACCATAATGACAATCCCCATGTGCAAAGTTGCAGGAAGCATGGAATGGTTCAAGATGGCCGCCGTTACCATGGAAACGGCAAAAATGTAAAAAACCGAAAAATGGTTCAAATTACATAAAACTTTCAGAACTAATAACTCATCGATAGAAGGCGTGACATCCATCTTGAGAACTTTCAAAATGGCTACCGTTGTCATGGAAACCGTCCAAACGTGAAAAAAACGAAAATAAATCCTTAATTAATTCATAGAAAATAAACCGCTACAGATACGACCAAAAAAACCGTAAGTAGAAAACAGTAGTATAAACTGTAGAATTCATTGCCGTTGGAATTTTTAAGATAGCTGCTGTTACCATGGAGATAACGCTTAAAGTGCACATTGGACCCATATGGTAAAAAACGTCAAAGTAACATTTTTGTACAGATTTTAACCTCATTCCCGTTAAAAATATATTGTATTGTCATCTGTCTTTGAAATTTTCAAAATGGCCGCCGTTGCCATGGAAACAGCTAAAAAAAAAAAAAAAAAAAAAAAAAATCGAAAATTTGAGACAAAAATCTGTGATTAAGACTATGTGCAAAACGCTTCTAGAATATGCTAGAAGAAAACTAATACATAATTCAAAGTGCTTCTATTCTATACGAAAATCGTGCTTAAGAGAGAAAATCGCCACTGAGAGAGAGAGAAACACGAAGAGTAAACATAATTGACATTTCTGCACTTGCATTAAAGTACACATCCGTTAATTGAACACCTGCAAAAATATACACATTAGCTGAAATCAATCGATAAGCGTGTAATTAAATTGTACAAGATAAAATACATGTATCGTGTGATACGCGAGATATTGAAGAATAAAATGAACAGTTAGTATTCCGCTACGTCAATATATACACATGTTGTCTGTCCAAGGTCCCCTCTAAAAAGAATAGTAATGTACTAACTCCACGATAATATACTTCAGTATCACGTGACACCACCTTTCTTCTTCGCGCGTGTGTCTAATTTAAGATTTTAAAGAGTTCCCCAACTATATAGACATCACTCTTAGTCTACGAGAAGAGAAAGGGGGGAGGGGGGGTCAAAGGCATGTAAACTATACGTGCCATGTGACTTTGGTACACTCAAACTGGTTGCTGCTACTGTGACAAAGTCTAGAACGGGGTGACATCCTCCGCTATTGCTTGCAATGGCAAATCTAGTGTTAGAATAACTCATTCGCCATTCATTTTTTTCTGATGAGAAAACAGGAAATAGAGTATTTTTCTCAATTGTACGTGTAAAATTGTTCACAGATATTTGTCACTGAACAGCACAAAACGTATAGACAAGGAATAAACCAATGCAAAATGTGTCACGTTATGCTATACAAAGTATTGATCAATCAATCAAATCATGATTCAAGTGATCAAATCATGATAAGAGATCAATCAATCAAGTTTTGATATCAAACAAGTAATGAGTCAAGTGCAGATATCGGAAAAAAACGTCCCTTTCCCATTTTACAAACTGCCTATCAATCGATTAATCAATCAATCAAACGATTAATCAATCAATGATTGATCAATCATGATCACAAACCATCAATCAACCAATCCACATATCTTTCACGTTGAGTTTATGAAACAAAATACGTTTAATTATCTGTTGAACAATCGACTTTTGCGTATTATTATGAAAAAGGGGGGATATATTGTTATTCTACGATTTTTTTCTTCCACACTTTTTGTCCAGCCGATTTCTCGGAGATGCCTTGACATGTATTTATAAAATTGCACCATAATGACAATCCCCATGTGCAAAGTTGCAGGAAGCATGGAATGGTTCAAGATGGCCGCCGTTACCATGGAAACGGCAAAAATGTAAAAAACCGAAAAATGGTTCAAATTACATAAAACTTTCAGAACTAATAACTCATCGATAGAAGGCGTGACATCCATCTTGAGAACTTTCAAAATGGCTACCGTTGTCATGGAAACCGTCCAAACGTGAAAAAAACGAAAATAAATCCTTAATTAATTCATAGAAAATAAACCGCTACAGATACGACCAAAAAAACCGTAAGTAGAAAACAGTAGTATAAACTGTAGAATTCATTGCCGTTGGAATTTTTAAGATAGCTGCTGTTACCATGGAGATAACGCTTAAAGTGCACATTGGACCCATATGGTAAAAAACGTCAAAGTAACATTTTTGTACAGATTTTAACCTCATTCCCGTTAAAAATATATTGTATTGTCATCTGTCTTTGAAATTTTCAAAATGGCCGCCGTTGCCATGGAAACAGCTAAAAAAAAAAAAAAAAAAAAAAAAAAAATCGAAAATTTGAGACAAAAATCTGTGATTAAGACTATGTGCAAAACGCTTCTAGAATATGCTAGAAGAAAACTAATACATAATTCAAAGTGCTTCTATTCTATACGAAAATCGTGCTTAAGAGAGAAAATCGCCACTGAGAGAGAGAGAAACACGAAGAGTAAACATAATTGACATTTCTGCACTTGCATTAAAGTACACATCCGTTAATTGAACACCTGCAAAAATATACACATTAGCTGAAATCAATCGATAAGCGTGTAATTAAATTGTACAAGATAAAATACATGTATCGTGTGATACGCGAGATATTGAAGAATAAAATGAACAGTTAGTATTCCGCTACGTCAATATATACACATGTTGTCTGTCCAAGGTCCCCTCTAAAAAGAATAGTAATGTACTAACTCCACGATAATATACTTCAGTATCACGTGACACCACCTTTCTTCTTCGCGCGTGTGTCTAATTTAAGATTTTAAAGAGTTCCCCAACTATATATAGACATCACTCTTAGTCTACGAGAAGAGAAAGGGGGAGGGGGGGTCAAAGGCATGTAAACTATACGTGCCATGTGACTTTGGTACACTCAAACTGGTTGCTGCTACTGTGACAAAGTCTAGAACGGGGTGACATCCTCCGCTATTGCTTGCAATGGCAAATCTAGTGTTAGAATAACTCATTCGCCATTCATTTTTTTCTGATGAGAAAACAGGAAATAGAGTATTTTTCTCAATTGTACGTGTAAAATTGTTCACAGATATTTGTCACTGAACAGCACAAAACGTATAGACAAGGAATAAACCAATGCAAAATGTGTCACGTTATGCTATACAAAGTATTGATCAATCAATCAAATCATGATTCAAGTGATCAAATCATGATAAGAGATCAATCAATCAAGTTTTGATATCAAACAAGTAATGAGTCAAGTGCAGATATCGGAAAAAAACGTCCCTTTCCCATTTTACAAACTGCCTATCAATCGATTAATCAATCAATCAAACGATTAATCAATCAATGATTGATCAATCATGATCACAAACCATCAATCAACCAATCCACATATCTTTCACGTTGAGTTTATGAAACAAAATACGTTTAATTATCTGTTGAACAATCGACTTTTGCGTATTATTATGAAAAAGGGGGGATATATTGTTATTCTACGATTTTTTTCTTCCACACTTTTTGTCCAGCCGATTTCTCGGAGATGCCTTGACATGTATTTATAAATTGCACCATAATGACAATCCCCATGTGCAAAGTTGCAGGAAGCATGGAATGGTTCAAGATGGCCGCCGTTACCATGGAAACGGCAAAAATGTAAAAAACCGAAAAATGGTTCAAATTACATAAAACTTTCAGAACTAATAACTCATCGATAGAAGGCGTGACATCCATCTTGAGAACTTTCAAAATGGCTACCGTTGTCATGGAAACCGTCCAAACGTGAAAAAAACGAAAATAAATCCTTAATTAATTCATAGAAAATAAACCGCTACAGATACGACCAAAAAAACCGTAAGTAGAAAACAGTAGTATAAACTGTAGAATTCATTGCCGTTGGAATTTTTAAGATAGCTGCTGTTACCATGGAGATAACGCTTAAAGTGCACATTGGACCCATATGGTAAAAAACGTCAAAGTAACATTTTTGTACAGATTTTAACCTCATTCCCGTTAAAAATATATTGTATTGTCATCTGTCTTTGAAATTTTCAAAATGGCCGCCGTTGCCATGGAAACAGCTAAAAAAAAAAAAAAAAAAAAAAAAAAATCGAAAATTTGAGACAAAAATCTGTGATTAAGACTATGTGCAAAACGCTTCTAGAATATGCTAGAAGAAAACTAATACATAATTCAAAGTGCTTCTATTCTATACGAAAATCGTGCTTAAGAGAGAAAATCGCCACTGAGAGAGAGAGAAACACGAAGAGTAAACATAATTGACATTTCTGCACTTGCATTAAAGTACACATCCGTTAATTGAACACCTGCAAAAATATACACATTAGCTGAAATCAATCGATAAGCGTGTAATTAAATTGTACAAGATAAAATACATGTATCGTGTGATACGCGAGATATTGAAGAATAAAATGAACAGTTAGTATTCCGCTACGTCAATATATACACATGTTGTCTGTCCAAGGTCCCCTCTAAAAAGAATAGTAATGTACTAACTCCACGATAATATACTTCAGTATCACGTGACACCACCTTTCTTCTTCGCGCGTGTGTCTAATTTAAGATTTTAAAGAGTTCCCCAACTATATATAGACATCACTCTTAGTCTACGAGAAGAGAAAGGGGGGAGGGGGGGTCAAAGGCATGTAAACTATACGTGCCATGTGACTTTGGTACACTCAAACTGGTTGCTGCTACTGTGACAAAGTCTAGAACGGGGTGACATCCTCCGCTATTGCTTGCAATGGCAAATCTAGTGTTAGAATAACTCATTCGCCATTCATTTTTTTCTGATGAGAAAACAGGAAATAGAGTATTTTTCTCAATTGTACGTGTAAAATTGTTCACAGATATTTGTCACTGAACAGCACAAAACGTATAGACAAGGAATAAACCAATGCAAAATGTGTCACGTTATGCTATACAAAGTATTGATCAATCAATCAAATCATGATTCAAGTGATCAAATCATGATAAGAGATCAATCAATCAAGTTTTGATATCAAACAAGTAATGAGTCAAGTGCAGATATCGGAAAAAAACGTCCCTTTCCCATTTTACAAACTGCCTATCAATCGATTAATCAATCAATCAAACGATTAATCAATCAATGATTGATCAATCATGATCACAAACCATCAATCAACCAATCCACATATCTTTCACGTTGAGTTTATGAAACAAAATACGTTTAATTATCTGTTGAACAATCGACTTTTGCGTATTATTATGAAAAAGGGGGGATATATTGTTATTCTACGATTTTTTTCTTCCACACTTTTTGTCCAGCCGATTTCTCGGAGATGCCTTGACATGTATTTATAAAATTGCACCATAATGACAATCCCCATGTGCAAAGTTGCAGGAAGCATGGAATGGTTCAAGATGGCCGCCGTTACCATGGAAACGGCAAAAATGTAAAAAACCGAAAAATGGTTCAAATTACATAAAACTTTCAGAACTAATAACTCATCGATAGAAGGCGTGACATCCATCTTGAGAACTTTCAAAATGGCTACCGTTGTCATGGAAACCGTCCAAACGTGAAAAAAACGAAAATAAATCCTTAATTAATTCATAGAAAATAAACCGCTACAGATACGACCAAAAAAACCGTAAGTAGAAAACAGTAGTATAAACTGTAGAATTCATTGCCGTTGGAATTTTTAAGATAGCTGCTGTTACCATGGAGATAACGCTTAAAGTGCACATTGGACCCATATGGTAAAAAAACGTCAAAGTAACATTTTTGTACAGATTTTAACCTCATTCCCGTTAAAAATATATTGTATTGTCATCTGTCTTTGAAATTTTCAAAATGGCCGCCGTTGCCATGGAAACAGCTAAAAAAAAAAAAAAAAAAAAAAAAAAATCGAAAATTTGAGACAAAAATCTGTGATTAAGACTATGTGCAAAACGCTTCTAGAATATGCTAGAAGAAAACTAATACATAATTCAAAGTGCTTCTATTCTATACGAAAATCGTGCTTAAGAGAGAAAATCGCCACTGAGAGAGAGAGAAACACGAAGAGTAAACATAATTGACATTTCTGCACTTGCATTAAAGTACACATCCGTTAATTGAACACCTGCAAAAATATACACATTAGCTGAAATCAATCGATAAGCGTGTAATTAAATTGTACAAGATAAAATACATGTATCGTGTGATACGCGAGATATTGAAGAATAAAATGAACAGTTAGTATTCCGCTACGTCAATATATACACATGTTGTCTGTCCAAGGTCCCCTCTAAAAGAATAGTAATGTACTAACTCCACGATAATATACTTCAGTATCACGTGACACCACCTTTCTTCTTCGCGCGTGTGTCTAATTTAAGATTTTAAAGAGTTCCCCAACTATATATAGACATCACTCTTAGTCTACGAGAAGAGAAAGGGGGGAGGGGGGGTCAAAGGCATGTAAACTATACGTGCCATGTGACTTTGGTACACTCAAACTGGTTGCTGCTACTGTGACAAAGTCTAGAACGGGGTGACATCCTCCGCTATTGCTTGCAATGGCAAATCTAGTGTTAGAATAACTCATTCGCCATTCATTTTTTCTGATGAGAAAACAGGAAATAGAGTATTTTTCTCAATTGTACGTGTAAAATTGTTCACAGATATTTGTCACTGAACAGCACAAAACGTATAGACAAGGAATAAACCAATGCAAAATGTGTCACGTTATGCTATACAAAGTATTGATCAATCAATCAAATCATGATTCAAGTGATCAAATCATGATAAGAGATCAATCAATCAAGTTTTGATATCAAACAAGTAATGAGTCAAGTGCAGATATCGGAAAAAAACGTCCCTTTCCATTTTACAAACTGCCTATCAATCGATTAATCAATCAATCAAACGATTAATCAATCAATGATTGATCAATCATGATCACAAACCATCAATCAACCAATCCACATATCTTTCACGTTGAGTTTATGAAACAAAATACGTTTAATTATCTGTTGAACAATCGACTTTTGCGTATTATTATGAAAAAGGGGGGATATATTGTTATTCTACGATTTTTTTCTTCCACACTTTTTGTCCAGCCGATTTCTCGGAGATGCCTTGACATGTATTTATAAAATTGCACCATAATGACAATCCCCATGTGCAAAGTTGCAGGAAGCATGGAATGGTTCAAGATGGCCGCCGTTACCATGGAAACGGCAAAAATGTAAAAAACCGAAAAATGGTTCAAATTACATAAAACTTTCAGAACTAATAACTCATCGATAGAAGGCGTGACATCCATCTTGAGAACTTTCAAAATGGCTACCGTTGTCATGGAAACGTCCAAACGTGAAAAAAACGAAAATAATCCTTAATTAATTCATAGAAAATAAACCGCTACAGATACGACCAAAAAAACCGTAAGTAGAAAACAGTAGTATAAACTGTAGAATTCATTGCCGTTGGAATTTTAAGATAGCTGCTGTTACCATGGAGATAACGCTTAAAGTGCACATTGGACCCATATGGTAAAAAACGTCAAAGTAACATTTTTGTACAGATTTTAACCTCATTCCCGTTAAAAATATATTGTATTGTCATCTGTCTTTGAAATTTTCAAAATGGCCGCCGTTGCCATGGAAACAGCTAAAAAAAAAAAAAAAAAAAAAAAAAAATCGAAAATTTGAGACAAAAATCTGTGATTAAGACTATGTGCAAAACGCTTCTAGAATATGCTAGAAGAAAACTAATACATAATTCAAAGTGCTTCTATTCTATACGAAAATCGTGCTTAAGAGAGAAAATCGCCACTGAGAGAGAGAGAAACACGAAGAGTAAACATAATTGACATTTCTGCACTTGCATTAAAGTACACATCCGTTAATTGAACACCTGCAAAAATATACACATTAGCTGAAATCAATCGATAAGCGTGTAATTAAATTGTACAAGATAAAATACATGTATCGTGTGATACGCGAGATATTGAAGAATAAAATGAACAGTTAGTATTCCGCTACGTCAATATATACACATGTTGTCTGTCCAAGGTCCCCTCTAAAAAGAATAGTAATGTACTAACTCCACGATAATATACTTCAGTATCACGTGACACCACCTTTCTTCTTCGCGCGTGTGTCTAATTTAAGATTTTAAAGAGTTCCCCAACTATATATAGACATCACTCTTAGTCTACGAGAAGAGAAAGGGGGGAGGGGGGGGTCAAAGGCATGTAAACTATACGTGCCATGTGACTTTGGTACACTCAAACTGGTTGCTGCTACTGTGACAAAGTCTAGAACGGGGTGACATCCTCCGCTATTGCTTGCAATGGCAAATCTAGTGTTAGAATAACTCATTCGCCATTCATTTTTTTCTGATGAGAAAACAGGAAATAGAGTATTTTTCTCAATTGTACGTGTAAAATTGTTCACAGATATTTGTCACTGAACAGCACAAAACGTATAGACAAGGAATAACCAATGCAAAATGTGTCACGTTATGCTATACAAAGTATTGATCAATCAATCAAATCATGATTCAAGTGATCAAATCATGATAAGAGATCAATCAATCAAGTTTTGATATCAAACAAGTAATGAGTCAAGTGCAGATATCGGAAAAAAACGTCCCTTTCCCATTTTACAAACTGCCTATCAATCGATTAATCAATCAATCAAACGATTAATCAATCAATGATTGATCAATCATGATCACAAACCATCAATCAACCAATCCACATATCTTTCACGTTGAGTTTATGAAACAAAATACGTTTAATTATCTGTTGAACAATCGACTTTTGCGTATTATTATGAAAAAGGGGGGATATATTGTTATTCTACGATTTTTTTCTTCCACACTTTTTGTCCAGCCGATTTCTCGGAGATGCCTTGACATGTATTTATAAAATTGCACCATAATGACAATCCCCATGTGCAAAGTTGCAGGAAGCATGGAATGGTTCAAGATGGCCGCCGTTACCATGGAAACGGCAAAAATGTAAAAAACCGAAAAATGGTTCAAATTACATAAAACTTTCAGAACTAATAACTCATCGATAGAAGGCGTGACATCCATCTTGAGAACTTTCAAAATGGCTACCGTTGTCATGGAAACCGTCCAAACGTGAAAAAAACGAAATAAATCCTTAATTAATTCATAGAAAATAAACCGCTACAGATACGACCAAAAAAACCGTAAGTAGAAAACAGTAGTATAAACTGTAGATTCATTGCCGTTGGAATTTTTAAGATAGCTGCTGTTACCATGGAGATAACGCTTAAAGTGCACATTGGACCCATATGGTAAAAAACGTCAAAGTAACATTTTTGTACAGATTTTAACCTCATTCCCGTTAAAAATATATTGTATTGTCATCTGTCTTTGAAATTTTCAAAATGGCCGCCGTTGCCATGGAAACAGCTAAAAAAAAAAAAAAAAAAAAAAAAAAAATCGAAAATTTGAGACAAAAATCTGTGATTAAGACTATGTGCAAAACGCTTCTAGAATATGCTAGAAGAAAACTAATACATAATTCAAAGTGCTTCTATTCTATACGAAAATCGTGCTTAAGAGAGAAAATCGCCACTGAGAGAGAGAGAAACACGAAGAGTAAACATAATTGACATTTCTGCACTTGCATTAAAGTACACATCCGTTAATTGAACACCTGCAAAAATATACACATTAGCTGAAATCAATCGATAAGCGTGTAATTAAATTGTACAAGATAAAATACATGTATCGTGTGATACGCGAGATATTGAAGAATAAAATGAACAGTTAGTATTCCGCTACGTCAATATATACACATGTTGTCTGTCCAAGGTCCCCTCTAAAAAGAATAGTAATGTACTAACTCCACGATAATATACTTCAGTATCACGTGACACCACCTTTCTTCTTCGCGCGTGTGTCTAATTTAAGATTTTAAAGAGTTCCCCAACTATATATAGACATCACTCTTAGTCTACGAGAAGAGAAAGGGGGGAGGGGGGGTCAAAGGCATGTAAACTATACGTGCCATGTGACTTTGGTACACTCAAACTGGTTGCTGCTACTGTGACAAAGTCTAGAACGGGGTGACATCCTCCGCTATTGCTTGCAATGGCAAATCTAGTGTTAGAATAACTCATTCGCCATTCATTTTTTTCTGATGAGAAAACAGGAAATAGAGTATTTTTCTCAATTGTACGTGTAAAATTGTTCACAGATATTTGTCACTGAACAGCACAAAACGTATAGACAAGGAATAAACCAATGCAAAATGTGTCACGTTATGCTATACAAAGTATTGATCAATCAATCAAATCATGATTCAAGTGATCAAATCATGATAAGAGATCAATCAATCAAGTTTTGATATCAAACAAGTAATGAGTCAAGTGCAGATATCGGAAAAAAACGTCCCTTTCCCATTTTACAAACTGCCTATCAATCGATTAATCAATCAATCAAACGATTAATCAATCAATGATTGATCAATCATGATCACAAACCATCAATCAACCAATCCACATATCTTTCACGTTGAGTTTATGAAACAAAATACGTTTAATTATCTGTTGAACAATCGACTTTTGCGTATTATTATGAAAAAGGGGGGATATATTGTTATTCTACGATTTTTTTCTTCCACACTTTTTGTCCAGCCGATTTCTCGGAGATGCCTTGACATGTATTTATAAAATTGCACCATAATGACAATCCCCATGTGCAAAGTTGCAGGAAGCATGGAATGGTTCAAGATGGCCGCCGTTACCATGGAAACGGCAAAAATGTAAAAAACCGAAAAATGGTTCAAATTACATAAAACTTTCAGAACTAATAACTCATCGATAGAAGGCGTGACATCCATCTTGAGAACTTTCAAAATGGCTACCGTTGTCATGGAAACCGTCCAAACGTGAAAAAAACGAAAATAAATCCTTAATTAATTCATAGAAAATAAACCGCTACAGATACGACCAAAAAAACCGTAAGTAGAAAACAGTAGTATAAACTGTAGAATTCATTGCCGTTGGAATTTTTAAGATAGCTGCTGTTACCATGGAGATAACGCTTAAAGTGCACATTGGACCATATGGTAAAAAACGTCAAAGTAACATTTTTGTACAGATTTTAACCTCATTCCCGTTAAAAATATATTGTATTGTCATCTGTCTTTGAAATTTTCAAAATGGCCGCCGTTGCCATGGAAACAGCTAAAAAAAAAAAAAAAAAAAAAAAAAAAATCGAAAATTTGAGACAAAAATCTGTGATTAAGACTATGTGCAAAACGCTTCTAGAATATGCTAGAAGAAAACTAATACATAATTCAAAGTGCTTCTATTCTATACGAAAATCGTGCTTAAGAGAGAAAATCGCCACTGAGAGAGAGAGAAACACGAAGAGTAAACATAATTGACATTTCTGCACTTGCATTAAAGTACACATCCGTTAATTGAACACCTGCAAAAATATACACATTAGCTGAAATCAATCGATAAGCGTGTAATTAAATTGTACAAGATAAAATACATGTATCGTGTGATACGCGAGATATTGAAGAATAAAATGAACAGTTAGTATTCCGCTACGTCAATATATACACATGTTGTCTGTCCAAGGTCCCCTCTAAAAAGAATAGTAATGTACTAACTCCACGATAATATACTTCAGTATCACGTGACACCACCTTTCTTCTTCGCGCGTGTGTCTAATTTAAGATTTTAAAGAGTTCCCCAACTATATATAGACATCACTCTTAGTCTACGAGAAGAGAAAGGGGGAGGGGGGGTCAAAGGCATGTAAACTATACGTGCCATGTGACTTTGGTACACTCAAACTGGTTGCTGCTACTGTGACAAAGTCTAGAACGGGGTGACATCCTCCGCTATTGCTTGCAATGGCAAATCTAGTGTTAGAATAACTCATTCGCCATTCATTTTTTTCTGATGAGAAAACAGGAAATAGAGTATTTTTCTCAATTGTACGTGTAAAATTGTTCACAGATATTTGTCACTGAACAGCACAAAACGTATAGACAAGGAATAAAACCAATGCAAAATGTGTCACGTTATGCTATACAAAGTATTGATCAATCAATCAAATCATGATTCAAGTGATCAAATCATGATAAGAGATCAATCAATCAAGTTTTGATATCAAACAAGTAATGAGTCAAGTGCAGATATCGGAAAAAAACGTCCCTTTCCCATTTTACAAACTGCCTATCAATCGATTAATCAATCAATCAAACGATTAATCAATCAATGATTGATCAATCATGATCACAAACCATCAATCAACCAATCCACATATCTTTCACGTTGAGTTTATGAAACAAAATACGTTTAATTATCTGTTGAACAATCGACTTTTGCGTATTATTATGAAAAGGGGGGATATATTGTTATTCTACGATTTTTTTCTTCCACACTTTTTGTCCAGCCCGATTTCTCGGAGATGCCTTGACATGTATTTATAAAATTGCACCATAATGACAATCCCCATGTGCAAAGTTGCAGGAAGCATGGAATGGTTCAAGATGGCCGCCGTTACCATGGAAACGGCAAAAATGTAAAAAACCGAAAAATGGTTCAAATTACATAAAACTTTCAGAACTAATAACTCATCGATAGAAGGCGTGACATCCATCTTGAGAACTTTCAAAATGGCTACCGTTGTCATGGAAACCGTCCAACGTGAAAAAAACGAAAATAAATCCTTAATTAATTCATAGAAAATAAACCGCTACAGATACGACCAAAAAAACCGTAAGTAGAAAACAGTAGTATAAACTGTAGAATTCATTGCCGTTGGAATTTTTAAGATAGCTGCTGTTACCATGGAGATAACGCTTAAAGTGCACATTGGACCCATATGGTAAAAAACGTCAAAGTAACATTTTTGTACAGA
>NW_026963504.1:0-20921 GCF_036588685.1 Mytilus trossulus
TATGCGATTTATTTTACATGCGCGAGAAGTAGAATTAATTTACAACACAACAATGAGTAAAACTATACAATACATAACATAAAATAATATAGAAAAGTATTAGAGAATATTTTACTGGGGCTGTTCTCAGACTATAGAAGGAAGCTATTTTTCTATTTTAATTTTCTCCCCGAAATGGGGAGTGAGCCGATCCTGGAGGTACTGCAATACCAGGCCAACTCGTGGCAAGAGCGGTGCAAGCACCTAACATCTCACCTAGTTGCAAAAATCAGTTTAATATCGAAGTACCCACATGGGGTACGTATCAGATATTAAGCTGATAAGAACAGATACTACACTTTGATCTTAGCCAAAAGGCCGAGAAGCGATACTCAAAATGTTTCCGAGTTTCCAAAGCCTATAAATCCTATGTCTTTCTCAGACACGGTGTTTTAATTTTAAAACAAGCTACACAAATTTTGCAAATGTATATACAAAAAGCACACGAAACACGAGACTTGCTTTGCTTTAATTAACCAACAGCATGAAACGATTTCTGCATGACAAAACTGGTGTGAAAATAAAAAAGCGGCTTGTGAAATACGGCAAGTCGCAATAAAAGGGAGAATGCATTTTTAAACGTATGTCATACGTATACGTATTCGTATTTAATCTTAATCGAACAAAACAACATGACAATTTTAATTCATTCTATGTCCGACGAACGCAGATTTCAAAGCCTTGAAAATTTCATTGATCACAAAATAAATTCAACGCTTTTTCACAATCAGGCACGGACTTTTCACTCTGTCGTTTAAATAAAAAACACACAAACAGTTCATCTGTTCTATTTTTTAAAGAATTAACCGGTACAGCTATGTTTAAATTAATTTTAAAAGGAGGAAAAAACTTACCGCCGACTGTAGTTTCCATCGTTTGCCCTCGTTCTGAGGCGACGTCGCTATAACGATGATTGAAACAGTAGAAGGGACGTAATTATTTTCCCCGCGTTTTTCCGTAACGCTAAAAATTTATATAGAGTTTGTTTTAAAGGAACGAGAATACATTATTACACTGACATATGCTGTTATGAATACAAGCGAGAGAGAAAAAGAGAAAAAAAAAAAACCATCACATTATTAGAAAAGAAAAAATACTTTTCAGAGAACAGACATAAAAAAAATAAAATAATATGCGATTTATTTTACATGCGCGAGAAGTAGAATTAATTTACAACAATGAGTAAAACTATACAATACATAACATAAAATAATATAGAAAAAGTATTAGAGAATATTTTACTGGGGCTGTTTCTCAGACTATAGAAGGAGCTATTTTTCTATTTTAATTTTCTCCCCGAAATGGGGAGTGAGCCGATCCTGGAGGTACTGCAATACCAGGCCAACTCGTGGCAAGAGCGGTGCAAGCACCTAACATCTCACCTAGTTGCAAAAATCAGTTTAATATCGAAGTACCCACATGGGGTACGTATCAGATATTAAGCTGATAAGAACAGATACTACACTTTGATCTTAGCCAAAAGGCCGAGAAGCGATACTCAAATGTTTCCGAGTTTCCAAAGCCTATAAATCCTATGTCTTACTCAGACACGGTGTTTTAATTTTAAAACAAGCTACACAAATTTTGCAAATGTATATACAAAAAGCACACGAAACACGAGATCTTGCTTTGCTTTAATTACCCAACAGCATGAAACGATTTCTGCATGACAAAACTGGTGTGAAAATAAAAAAAGCGGCTTGTGAAATACGGCAAGTCGCAATAAAAGGGAGAATGCATTTTTAAACGTATGTCATACGTATACGTATTCGTATTTAATCTTAATCGAACAAAACAACATGACAATTTTAATTCATTCTATGTCCGACGAACGCAGATTTCAAAGCCTTGAAAATTTCATTGATCACAAAATAAATTCAACGCTTTTTCACAATCAGCACGGACTTTTCACTCTGTCGTTTAAATAAAAAACACACAAACAGTTCATCTGTTCTATTTTTTAAAGGAATTAACCGGTACAGCTATGTTTAAATTAATTTTAAAAGGAGGAAAAAACTTACCGGCCGACTGTAGTTTCCATCGTTTGCCCTCGTTCTGAGGCGACGTCGCTATTAACGATGATTGAAACAGTAGAAGGGGACGTAATTATTTTCCCCGCGTTTTTCCGTAACGCTAAAAATTTATATAGAGTTTGTTTTAAAGGAACGAGAATACATTATTACACTGACATATGCTGTTATGAATACAAGCGAGAGAGAAAAAGAGAAAAAAAAAAAACCATCACATTATTAGAAAAGAAAAAAATACTTTTCAGAGAACAGACATAAAAAAATAAAATAATATGCGATTTATTTTACATGCGCGAGAAGTAGAATTAATTTACAACAATGAGTAAAACTATACAATACATAACATAAAATAATATAGAAAAAGTATTAGAGAATATTTTACTGGGGCTGTTTCTCAGACTATAGAAGGAGCTATTTTTCTATTTTAATTTTCTCCCCGAAATGGGGAGTGAGCCGATCCTGGAGGTACTGCAATACCAGGCCAACTCGTGGCAAGAGCGGTGCAAGCACCTAACATCTCACCTAGTTGCAAAAATCAGTTTAATATCGAAGTACCCACATGGGGTACGTATCAGATATTAAGCTGATAAGAACAGATACTACACTTTGATCTTAGCCAAAAGGCCGAGAAGCGATACTCAAATGTTTCCGAGTTTCCAAAGCCTATAAATCCTATGTCTTACTCAGACACGGTGTTTTAATTTTAAAACAAGCTACACAAATTTTGCAAATGTATATACAAAAAGCACACGAAACACGAGATCTTGCTTTGCTTTAATTACCCAACAGCATGAAACGATTTCTGCATGACAAAACTGGTGTGAAAATAAAAAAAGCGGCTTGTGAAATACGGCAAGTCGCAATAAAAGGGAGAATGCATTTTTAAACGTATGTCATACGTATACGTATTCGTATTTAATCTTAATCGAACAAAACAACATGACAATTTTAATTCATTCTATGTCCGACGAACGCAGATTTCAAAGCCTTGAAAATTTCATTGATCACAAAATAAATTCAACGCTTTTTCACAATCAGCACGGACTTTTCACTCTGTCGTTTAAATAAAAAACACACAAACAGTTCATCTGTTCTATTTTTTAAAGGAATTAACCGGTACAGCTATGTTTAAATTAATTTTAAAAGGAGGAAAAAACTTACCGGCCGACTGTAGTTTCCATCGTTTGCCCTCGTTCTGAGGCGACGTCGCTATTAACGATGATTGAAACAGTAGAAGGGGACGTAATTATTTTCCCCGCGTTTTTCCGTAACGCTAAAAATTTATATAGAGTTTGTTTTAAAGGAACGAGAATACATTATTACACTGACATATGCTGTTATGAATACAAGCGAGAGAGAAAAAGAGAAAAAAAAAAAACCATCACATTATTAGAAAAGAAAAAAATACTTTTCAGAGAACAGACATAAAAAAATAAAATAATATGCGATTTATTTTACATGCGCGAGAAGTAGAATTAATTTACAACAATGAGTAAAACTATACAATACATAACATAAAATAATATAGAAAAAGTATTAGAGAATATTTTACTGGGGCTGTTTCTCAGACTATAGAAGGAGCTATTTTTCTATTTTAATTTTCTCCCCGAAATGGGGAGTGAGCCGATCCTGGAGGTACTGCAATACCAGGCCAACTCGTGGCAAGAGCGGTGCAAGCACCTAACATCTCACCTAGTTGCAAAAATCAGTTTAATATCGAAGTACCCACATGGGGTACGTATCAGATATTAAGCTGATAAGAACAGATACTACACTTTGATCTTAGCCAAAAGGCCGAGAAGCGATACTCAAATGTTTCCGAGTTTCCAAAGCCTATAAATCCTATGTCTTACTCAGACACGGTGTTTTAATTTTAAAACAAGCTACACAAATTTTGCAAATGTATATACAAAAAGCACACGAAACACGAGATCTTGCTTTGCTTTAATTACCCAACAGCATGAAACGATTTCTGCATGACAAAACTGGTGTGAAAATAAAAAAAGCGGCTTGTGAAATACGGCAAGTCGCAATAAAAGGGAGAATGCATTTTTAAACGTATGTCATACGTATACGTATTCGTATTTAATCTTAATCGAACAAAACAACATGACAATTTTAATTCATTCTATGTCCGACGAACGCAGATTTCAAAGCCTTGAAAATTTCATTGATCACAAAATAAATTCAACGCTTTTTCACAATCAGCACGGACTTTTCACTCTGTCGTTTAAATAAAAAACACACAAACAGTTCATCTGTTCTATTTTTTAAAGGAATTAACCGGTACAGCTATGTTTAAATTAATTTTAAAAGGAGGAAAAAACTTACCGGCCGACTGTAGTTTCCATCGTTTGCCCTCGTTCTGAGGCGACGTCGCTATTAACGATGATTGAAACAGTAGAAGGGGACGTAATTATTTTCCCCGCGTTTTTCCGTAACGCTAAAAATTTATATAGAGTTTGTTTTAAAGGAACGAGAATACATTATTACACTGACATATGCTGTTATGAATACAAGCGAGAGAGAAAAAGAGAAAAAAAAAAAACCATCACATTATTAGAAAAGAAAAAAATACTTTTCAGAGAACAGACATAAAAAAATAAAATAATATGCGATTTATTTTACATGCGCGAGAAGTAGAATTAATTTACAACAATGAGTAAAACTATACAATACATAACATAAAATAATATAGAAAAAGTATTAGAGAATATTTTACTGGGGCTGTTTCTCAGACTATAGAAGGAGCTATTTTTCTATTTTAATTTTCTCCCCGAAATGGGGAGTGAGCCGATCCTGGAGGTACTGCAATACCAGGCCAACTCGTGGCAAGAGCGGTGCAAGCACCTAACATCTCACCTAGTTGCAAAAATCAGTTTAATATCGAAGTACCCACATGGGGTACGTATCAGATATTAAGCTGATAAGAACAGATACTACACTTTGATCTTAGCCAAAAGGCCGAGAAGCGATACTCAAATGTTTCCGAGTTTCCAAAGCCTATAAATCCTATGTCTTACTCAGACACGGTGTTTTAATTTTAAAACAAGCTACACAAATTTTGCAAATGTATATACAAAAAGCACACGAAACACGAGATCTTGCTTTGCTTTAATTACCCAACAGCATGAAACGATTTCTGCATGACAAAACTGGTGTGAAAATAAAAAAAGCGGCTTGTGAAATACGGCAAGTCGCAATAAAAGGGAGAATGCATTTTTAAACGTATGTCATACGTATACGTATTCGTATTTAATCTTAATCGAACAAAACAACATGACAATTTTAATTCATTCTATGTCCGACGAACGCAGATTTCAAAGCCTTGAAAATTTCATTGATCACAAAATAAATTCAACGCTTTTTCACAATCAGCACGGACTTTTCACTCTGTCGTTTAAATAAAAAACACACAAACAGTTCATCTGTTCTATTTTTTAAAGGAATTAACCGGTACAGCTATGTTTAAATTAATTTTAAAAGGAGGAAAAAACTTACCGGCCGACTGTAGTTTCCATCGTTTGCCCTCGTTCTGAGGCGACGTCGCTATTAACGATGATTGAAACAGTAGAAGGGGACGTAATTATTTTCCCCGCGTTTTTCCGTAACGCTAAAAATTTATATAGAGTTTGTTTTAAAGGAACGAGAATACATTATTACACTGACATATGCTGTTATGAATACAAGCGAGAGAGAAAAAGAGAAAAAAAAAAAACCATCACATTATTAGAAAAGAAAAAAATACTTTTCAGAGAACAGACATAAAAAAATAAAATAATATGCGATTTATTTTACATGCGCGAGAAGTAGAATTAATTTACAACAATGAGTAAAACTATACAATACATAACATAAAATAATATAGAAAAAGTATTAGAGAATATTTTACTGGGGCTGTTTCTCAGACTATAGAAGGAGCTATTTTTCTATTTTAATTTTCTCCCCGAAATGGGGAGTGAGCCGATCCTGGAGGTACTGCAATACCAGGCCAACTCGTGGCAAGAGCGGTGCAAGCACCTAACATCTCACCTAGTTGCAAAAATCAGTTTAATATCGAAGTACCCACATGGGGTACGTATCAGATATTAAGCTGATAAGAACAGATACTACACTTTGATCTTAGCCAAAAGGCCGAGAAGCGATACTCAAATGTTTCCGAGTTTCCAAAGCCTATAAATCCTATGTCTTACTCAGACACGGTGTTTTAATTTTAAAACAAGCTACACAAATTTTGCAAATGTATATACAAAAAGCACACGAAACACGAGATCTTGCTTTGCTTTAATTACCCAACAGCATGAAACGATTTCTGCATGACAAAACTGGTGTGAAAATAAAAAAAGCGGCTTGTGAAATACGGCAAGTCGCAATAAAAGGGAGAATGCATTTTTAAACGTATGTCATACGTATACGTATTCGTATTTAATCTTAATCGAACAAAACAACATGACAATTTTAATTCATTCTATGTCCGACGAACGCAGATTTCAAAGCCTTGAAAATTTCATTGATCACAAAATAAATTCAACGCTTTTTCACAATCAGCACGGACTTTTCACTCTGTCGTTTAAATAAAAAACACACAAACAGTTCATCTGTTCTATTTTTTAAAGGAATTAACCGGTACAGCTATGTTTAAATTAATTTTAAAAGGAGGAAAAAACTTACCGGCCGACTGTAGTTTCCATCGTTTGCCCTCGTTCTGAGGCGACGTCGCTATTAACGATGATTGAAACAGTAGAAGGGGACGTAATTATTTTCCCCGCGTTTTTCCGTAACGCTAAAAATTTATATAGAGTTTGTTTTAAAGGAACGAGAATACATTATTACACTGACATATGCTGTTATGAATACAAGCGAGAGAGAAAAAGAGAAAAAAAAAAAACCATCACATTATTAGAAAAGAAAAAAATACTTTTCAGAGAACAGACATAAAAAAATAAAATAATATGCGATTTATTTTACATGCGCGAGAAGTAGAATTAATTTACAACAATGAGTAAAACTATACAATACATAACATAAAATAATATAGAAAAAGTATTAGAGAATATTTTACTGGGGCTGTTTCTCAGACTATAGAAGGAGCTATTTTTCTATTTTAATTTTCTCCCCGAAATGGGGAGTGAGCCGATCCTGGAGGTACTGCAATACCAGGCCAACTCGTGGCAAGAGCGGTGCAAGCACCTAACATCTCACCTAGTTGCAAAAATCAGTTTAATATCGAAGTACCCACATGGGGTACGTATCAGATATTAAGCTGATAAGAACAGATACTACACTTTGATCTTAGCCAAAAGGCCGAGAAGCGATACTCAAATGTTTCCGAGTTTCCAAAGCCTATAAATCCTATGTCTTACTCAGACACGGTGTTTTAATTTTAAAACAAGCTACACAAATTTTGCAAATGTATATACAAAAAGCACACGAAACACGAGATCTTGCTTTGCTTTAATTACCCAACAGCATGAAACGATTTCTGCATGACAAAACTGGTGTGAAAATAAAAAAAGCGGCTTGTGAAATACGGCAAGTCGCAATAAAAGGGAGAATGCATTTTTAAACGTATGTCATACGTATACGTATTCGTATTTAATCTTAATCGAACAAAACAACATGACAATTTTAATTCATTCTATGTCCGACGAACGCAGATTTCAAAGCCTTGAAAATTTCATTGATCACAAAATAAATTCAACGCTTTTTCACAATCAGCACGGACTTTTCACTCTGTCGTTTAAATAAAAAACACACAAACAGTTCATCTGTTCTATTTTTTAAAGGAATTAACCGGTACAGCTATGTTTAAATTAATTTTAAAAGGAGGAAAAAACTTACCGGCCGACTGTAGTTTCCATCGTTTGCCCTCGTTCTGAGGCGACGTCGCTATTAACGATGATTGAAACAGTAGAAGGGGACGTAATTATTTTCCCCGCGTTTTTCCGTAACGCTAAAAATTTATATAGAGTTTGTTTTAAAGGAACGAGAATACATTATTACACTGACATATGCTGTTATGAATACAAGCGAGAGAGAAAAAGAGAAAAAAAAAAAACCATCACATTATTAGAAAAGAAAAAAATACTTTTCAGAGAACAGACATAAAAAAATAAAATAATATGCGATTTATTTTACATGCGCGAGAAGTAGAATTAATTTACAACAATGAGTAAAACTATACAATACATAACATAAAATAATATAGAAAAAGTATTAGAGAATATTTTACTGGGGCTGTTTCTCAGACTATAGAAGGAGCTATTTTTCTATTTTAATTTTCTCCCCGAAATGGGGAGTGAGCCGATCCTGGAGGTACTGCAATACCAGGCCAACTCGTGGCATGAGCGGTGCAAGCACCTAACATCTCACCTAGTTGCAAAAATCAGTTTAATATCGAAGTACCCACATGGGGTACGTATCAGATATTAAGCTGATAAGAACAGATACTACACTTTGATCTTAGCCAAAAGGCCGAGAAGCGATACTCAAATGTTTCCGAGTTTCCAAAGCCTATAAATCCTATGTCTTACTCAGACACGGTGTTTTAATTTTAAAACAAGCTACACAAATTTTGCAAATGTATATACAAAAAGCACACGAAACACGAGATCTTGCTTTGCTTTAATTACCCAACAGCATGAAACGATTTCTGCATGACAAAACTGGTGTGAAAATAAAAAAAGCGGCTTGTGAAATACGGCAAGTCGCAATAAAAGGGAGAATGCATTTTTAAACGTATGTCATACGTATACGTATTCGTATTTAATCTTAATCGAACAAAACAACATGACAATTTTAATTCATTCTATGTCCGACGAACGCAGATTTCAAAGCCTTGAAAATTTCATTGATCACAAAATAAATTCAACGCTTTTTCACAATCAGCACGGACTTTTCACTCTGTCGTTTAAATAAAAAACACACAAACAGTTCATCTGTTCTATTTTTTAAAGGAATTAACCGGTACAGCTATGTTTAAATTAATTTTAAAAGGAGGAAAAAACTTACCGGCCGACTGTAGTTTCCATCGTTTGCCCTCGTTCTGAGGCGACGTCGCTATTAACGATGATTGAAACAGTAGAAGGGGACGTAATTATTTTCCCCGCGTTTTTCCGTAACGCTAAAAATTTATATAGAGTTTGTTTTAAAGGAACGAGAATACATTATTACACTGACATATGCTGTTATGAATACAAGCGAGAGAGAAAAAGAGAAAAAAAAAAAACCATCACATTATTAGAAAAGAAAAAAATACTTTTCAGAGAACAGACATAAAAAAATAAAATAATATGCGATTTATTTTACATGCGCGAGAAGTAGAATTAATTTACAACAATGAGTAAAACTATACAATACATAACATAAAATAATATAGAAAAAGTATTAGAGAATATTTTACTGGGGCTGTTTCTCAGACTATAGAAGGAGCTATTTTTCTATTTTAATTTTCTCCCCGAAATGGGGAGTGAGCCGATCCTGGAGGTACTGCAATACCAGGCCAACTCGTGGCAAGAGCGGTGCAAGCACCTAACATCTCACCTAGTTGCAAAAATCAGTTTAATATCGAAGTACCCACATGGGGTACGTATCAGATATTAAGCTGATAAGAACAGATACTACACTTTGATCTTAGCCAAAAGGCCGAGAAGCGATACTCAAATGTTTCCGAGTTTCCAAAGCCTATAAATCCTATGTCTTACTCAGACACGGTGTTTTAATTTTAAAACAAGCTACACAAATTTTGCAAATGTATATACAAAAAGCACACGAAACACGAGATCTTGCTTTGCTTTAATTACCCAACAGCATGAAACGATTTCTGCATGACAAAACTGGTGTGAAAATAAAAAAAGCGGCTTGTGAAATACGGCAAGTCGCAATAAAAGGGAGAATGCATTTTTAAACGTATGTCATACGTATACGTATTCGTATTTAATCTTAATCGAACAAAACAACATGACAATTTTAATTCATTCTATGTCCGACGAACGCAGATTTCAAAGCCTTGAAAATTTCATTGATCACAAAATAAATTCAACGCTTTTTCACAATCAGCACGGACTTTTCACTCTGTCGTTTAAATAAAAAACACACAAACAGTTCATCTGTTCTATTTTTTAAAGGAATTAACCGGTACAGCTATGTTTAAATTAATTTTAAAAGGAGGAAAAAACTTACCGGCCGACTGTAGTTTCCATCGTTTGCCCTCGTTCTGAGGCGACGTCGCTATTAACGATGATTGAAACAGTAGAAGGGGACGTAATTATTTTCCCCGCGTTTTTCCGTAACGCTAAAAATTTATATAGAGTTTGTTTTAAAGGAACGAGAATACATTATTACACTGACATATGCTGTTATGAATACAAGCGAGAGAGAAAAAGAGAAAAAAAAAAAACCATCACATTATTAGAAAAGAAAAAAATACTTTTCAGAGAACAGACATAAAAAAATAAAATAATATGCGATTTATTTTACATGCGCGAGAAGTAGAATTAATTTACAACAATGAGTAAAACTATACAATACATAACATAAAATAATATAGAAAAAGTATTAGAGAATATTTTACTGGGGCTGTTTCTCAGACTATAGAAGGAGCTATTTTTCTATTTTAATTTTCTCCCCGAAATGGGGAGTGAGCCGATCCTGGAGGTACTGCAATACCAGGCCAACTCGTGGCAAGAGCGGTGCAAGCACCTAACATCTCACCTAGTTGCAAAAATCAGTTTAATATCGAAGTACCCACATGGGGTACGTATCAGATATTAAGCTGATAAGAACAGATACTACACTTTGATCTTAGCCAAAAGGCCGAGAAGCGATACTCAAATGTTTCCGAGTTTCCAAAGCCTATAAATCCTATGTCTTACTCAGACACGGTGTTTTAATTTTAAAACAAGCTACACAAATTTTGCAAATGTATATACAAAAAGCACACGAAACACGAGATCTTGCTTTGCTTTAATTACCCAACAGCATGAAACGATTTCTGCATGACAAAACTGGTGTGAAAATAAAAAAAGCGGCTTGTGAAATACGGCAAGTCGCAATAAAAGGGAGAATGCATTTTTAAACGTATGTCATACGTATACGTATTCGTATTTAATCTTAATCGAACAAAACAACATGACAATTTTAATTCATTCTATGTCCGACGAACGCAGATTTCAAAGCCTTGAAAATTTCATTGATCACAAAATAAATTCAACGCTTTTTCACAATCAGCACGGACTTTTCACTCTGTCGTTTAAATAAAAAACACACAAACAGTTCATCTGTTCTATTTTTTAAAGGAATTAACCGGTACAGCTATGTTTAAATTAATTTTAAAAGGAGGAAAAAACTTACCGGCCGACTGTAGTTTCCATCGTTTGCCCTCGTTCTGAGGCGACGTCGCTATTAACGATGATTGAAACAGTAGAAGGGGACGTAATTATTTTCCCCGCGTTTTTCCGTAACGCTAAAAATTTATATAGAGTTTGTTTTAAAGGAACGAGAATACATTATTACACTGACATATGCTGTTATGAATACAAGCGAGAGAGAAAAAGAGAAAAAAAAAAAACCATCACATTATTAGAAAAGAAAAAAATACTTTTCAGAGAACAGACATAAAAAAATAAAATAATATGCGATTTATTTTACATGCGCGAGAAGTAGAATTAATTTACAACAATGAGTAAAACTATACAATACATAACATAAAATAATATAGAAAAAGTATTAGAGAATATTTTACTGGGGCTGTTTCTCAGACTATAGAAGGAGCTATTTTTCTATTTTAATTTTCTCCCCGAAATGGGGAGTGAGCCGATCCTGGAGGTACTGCAATACCAGGCCAACTCGTGGCAAGAGCGGTGCAAGCACCTAACATCTCACCTAGTTGCAAAAATCAGTTTAATATCGAAGTACCCACATGGGGTACGTATCAGATATTAAGCTGATAAGAACAGATACTACACTTTGATCTTAGCCAAAAGGCCGAGAAGCGATACTCAAATGTTTCCGAGTTTCCAAAGCCTATAAATCCTATGTCTTACTCAGACACGGTGTTTTAATTTTAAAACAAGCTACACAAATTTTGCAAATGTATATACAAAAAGCACACGAAACACGAGATCTTGCTTTGCTTTAATTACCCAACAGCATGAAACGATTTCTGCATGACAAAACTGGTGTGAAAATAAAAAAAGCGGCTTGTGAAATACGGCAAGTCGCAATAAAAGGGAGAATGCATTTTTAAACGTATGTCATACGTATACGTATTCGTATTTAATCTTAATCGAACAAAACAACATGACAATTTTAATTCATTCTATGTCCGACGAACGCAGATTTCAAAGCCTTGAAAATTTCATTGATCACAAAATAAATTCAACGCTTTTTCACAATCAGCACGGACTTTTCACTCTGTCGTTTAAATAAAAAACACACAAACAGTTCATCTGTTCTATTTTTTAAAGGAATTAACCGGTACAGCTATGTTTAAATTAATTTTAAAAGGAGGAAAAAACTTACCGGCCGACTGTAGTTTCCATCGTTTGCCCTCGTTCTGAGGCGACGTCGCTATTAACGATGATTGAAACAGTAGAAGGGGACGTAATTATTTTCCCCGCGTTTTTCCGTAACGCTAAAAATTTATATAGAGTTTGTTTTAAAGGAACGAGAATACATTATTACACTGACATATGCTGTTATGAATACAAGCGAGAGAGAAAAAGAGAAAAAAAAAAAACCATCACATTATTAGAAAAGAAAAAAATACTTTTCAGAGAACAGACATAAAAAAATAAAATAATATGCGATTTATTTTACATGCGCGAGAAGTAGAATTAATTTACAACAATGAGTAAAACTATACAATACATAACATAAAATAATATAGAAAAAGTATTAGAGAATATTTTACTGGGGCTGTTTCTCAGACTATAGAAGGAGCTATTTTTCTATTTTAATTTTCTCCCCGAAATGGGGAGTGAGCCGATCCTGGAGGTACTGCAATACCAGGCCAACTCGTGGCAAGAGCGGTGCAAGCACCTAACATCTCACCTAGTTGCAAAAATCAGTTTAATATCGAAGTACCCACATGGGGTACGTATCAGATATTAAGCTGATAAGAACAGATACTACACTTTGATCTTAGCCAAAAGGCCGAGAAGCGATACTCAAATGTTTCCGAGTTTCCAAAGCCTATAAATCCTATGTCTTACTCAGACACGGTGTTTTAATTTTAAAACAAGCTACACAAATTTTGCAAATGTATATACAAAAAGCACACGAAACACGAGATCTTGCTTTGCTTTAATTACCCAACAGCATGAAACGATTTCTGCATGACAAAACTGGTGTGAAAATAAAAAAAGCGGCTTGTGAAATACGGCAAGTCGCAATAAAAGGGAGAATGCATTTTTAAACGTATGTCATACGTATACGTATTCGTATTTAATCTTAATCGAACAAAACAACATGACAATTTTAATTCATTCTATGTCCGACGAACGCAGATTTCAAAGCCTTGAAAATTTCATTGATCACAAAATAAATTCAACGCTTTTTCACAATCAGCACGGACTTTTCACTCTGTCGTTTAAATAAAAAACACACAAACAGTTCATCTGTTCTATTTTTTAAAGGAATTAACCGGTACAGCTATGTTTAAATTAATTTTAAAAGGAGGAAAAAACTTACCGGCCGACTGTAGTTTCCATCGTTTGCCCTCGTTCTGAGGCGACGTCGCTATTAACGATGATTGAAACAGTAGAAGGGGACGTAATTATTTTCCCCGCGTTTTTCCGTAACGCTAAAAATTTATATAGAGTTTGTTTTAAAGGAACGAGAATACATTATTACACTGACATATGCTGTTATGAATACAAGCGAGAGAGAAAAAGAGAAAAAAAAAAAACCATCACATTATTAGAAAAGAAAAAAATACTTTTCAGAGAACAGACATAAAAAAATAAAATAATATGCGATTTATTTTACATGCGCGAGAAGTAGAATTAATTTACAACAATGAGTAAAACTATACAATACATAACATAAAATAATATAGAAAAAGTATTAGAGAATATTTTACTGGGGCTGTTTCTCAGACTATAGAAGGAGCTATTTTTCTATTTTAATTTTCTCCCCGAAATGGGGAGTGAGCCGATCCTGGAGGTACTGCAATACCAGGCCAACTCGTGGCAAGAGCGGTGCAAGCACCTAACATCTCACCTAGTTGCAAAAATCAGTTTAATATCGAAGTACCCACATGGGGTACGTATCAGATATTAAGCTGATAAGAACAGATACTACACTTTGATCTTAGCCAAAAGGCCGAGAAGCGATACTCAAATGTTTCCGAGTTTCCAAAGCCTATAAATCCTATGTCTTACTCAGACACGGTGTTTTAATTTTAAAACAAGCTACACAAATTTTGCAAATGTATATACAAAAAGCACACGAAACACGAGATCTTGCTTTGCTTTAATTACCCAACAGCATGAAACGATTTCTGCATGACAAAACTGGTGTGAAAATAAAAAAAGCGGCTTGTGAAATACGGCAAGTCGCAATAAAAGGGAGAATGCATTTTTAAACGTATGTCATACGTATACGTATTCGTATTTAATCTTAATCGAACAAAACAACATGACAATTTTAATTCATTCTATGTCCGACGAACGCAGATTTCAAAGCCTTGAAAATTTCATTGATCACAAAATAAATTCAACGCTTTTTCACAATCAGCACGGACTTTTCACTCTGTCGTTTAAATAAAAAACACACAAACAGTTCATCTGTTCTATTTTTTAAAGGAATTAACCGGTACAGCTATGTTTAAATTAATTTTAAAAGGAGGAAAAAACTTACCGGCCGACTGTAGTTTCCATCGTTTGCCCTCGTTCTGAGGCGACGTCGCTATTAACGATGATTGAAACAGTAGAAGGGGACGTAATTATTTTCCCCGCGTTTTTCCGTAACGCTAAAAATTTATATAGAGTTTGTTTTAAAGGAACGAGAATACATTATTACACTGACATATGCTGTTATGAATACAAGCGAGAGAGAAAAAGAGAAAAAAAAAAAACCATCACATTATTAGAAAAGAAAAAAATACTTTTCAGAGAACAGACATAAAAAAATAAAATAATATGCGATTTATTTTACATGCGCGAGAAGTAGAATTAATTTACAACAATGAGTAAAACTATACAATACATAACATAAAATAATATAGAAAAAGTATTAGAGAATATTTTACTGGGGCTGTTTCTCAGACTATAGAAGGAGCTATTTTTCTATTTTAATTTTCTCCCCGAAATGGGGAGTGAGCCGATCCTGGAGGTACTGCAATACCAGGCCAACTCGTGGCAAGAGCGGTGCAAGCACCTAACATCTCACCTAGTTGCAAAAATCAGTTTAATATCGAAGTACCCACATGGGGTACGTATCAGATATTAAGCTGATAAGAACAGATACTACACTTTGATCTTAGCCAAAAGGCCGAGAAGCGATACTCAAATGTTTCCGAGTTTCCAAAGCCTATAAATCCTATGTCTTACTCAGACACGGTGTTTTAATTTTAAAACAAGCTACACAAATTTTGCAAATGTATATACAAAAAGCACACGAAACACGAGATCTTGCTTTGCTTTAATTACCCAACAGCATGAAACGATTTCTGCATGACAAAACTGGTGTGAAAATAAAAAAAGCGGCTTGTGAAATACGGCAAGTCGCAATAAAAGGGAGAATGCATTTTTAAACGTATGTCATACGTATACGTATTCGTATTTAATCTTAATCGAACAAAACAACATGACAATTTTAATTCATTCTATGTCCGACGAACGCAGATTTCAAAGCCTTGAAAATTTCATTGATCACAAAATAAATTCAACGCTTTTTCACAATCAGCACGGACTTTTCACTCTGTCGTTTAAATAAAAAACACACAAACAGTTCATCTGTTCTATTTTTTAAAGGAATTAACCGGTACAGCTATGTTTAAATTAATTTTAAAAGGAGGAAAAAACTTACCGGCCGACTGTAGTTTCCATCGTTTGCCCTCGTTCTGAGGCGACGTCGCTATTAACGATGATTGAAACAGTAGAAGGGGACGTAATTATTTTCCCCGCGTTTTTCCGTAACGCTAAAAATTTATATAGAGTTTGTTTTAAAGGAACGAGAATACATTATTACACTGACATATGCTGTTATGAATACAAGCGAGAGAGAAAAAGAGAAAAAAAAAAAACCATCACATTATTAGAAAAGAAAAAAATACTTTTCAGAGAACAGACATAAAAAAATAAAATAATATGCGATTTATTTTACATGCGCGAGAAGTAGAATTAATTTACAACAATGAGTAAAACTATACAATACATAACATAAAATAATATAGAAAAAGTATTAGAGAATATTTTACTGGGGCTGTTTCTCAGACTATAGAAGGAGCTATTTTTCTATTTTAATTTTCTCCCCGAAATGGGGAGTGAGCCGATCCTGGAGGTACTGCAATACCAGGCCAACTCGTGGCAAGAGCGGTGCAAGCACCTAACATCTCACCTAGTTGCAAAAATCAGTTTAATATCGAAGTACCCACATGGGGTACGTATCAGATATTAAGCTGATAAGAACAGATACTACACTTTGATCTTAGCCAAAAGGCCGAGAAGCGATACTCAAATGTTTCCGAGTTTCCAAAGCCTATAAATCCTATGTCTTACTCAGACACGGTGTTTTAATTTTAAAACAAGCTACACAAATTTTGCAAATGTATATACAAAAAGCACACGAAACACGAGATCTTGCTTTGCTTTAATTACCCAACAGCATGAAACGATTTCTGCATGACAAAACTGGTGTGAAAATAAAAAAAGCGGCTTGTGAAATACGGCAAGTCGCAATAAAAGGGAGAATGCATTTTTAAACGTATGTCATACGTATACGTATTCGTATTTAATCTTAATCGAACAAAACAACATGACAATTTTAATTCATTCTATGTCCGACGAACGCAGATTTCAAAGCCTTGAAAATTTCATTGATCACAAAATAAATTCAACGCTTTTTCACAATCAGCACGGACTTTTCACTCTGTCGTTTAAATAAAAAACACACAAACAGTTCATCTGTTCTATTTTTTAAAGGAATTAACCGGTACAGCTATGTTTAAATTAATTTTAAAAGGAGGAAAAAACTTACCGGCCGACTGTAGTTTCCATCGTTTGCCCTCGTTCTGAGGCGACGTCGCTATTAACGATGATTGAAACAGTAGAAGGGGACGTAATTATTTTCCCCGCGTTTTTCCGTAACGCTAAAAATTTATATAGAGTTTGTTTTAAAGGAACGAGAATACATTATTACACTGACATATGCTGTTATGAATACAAGCGAGAGAGAAAAAGAGAAAAAAAAAAAACCATCACATTATTAGAAAAGAAAAAAATACTTTTCAGAGAACAGACATAAAAAAATAAAATAATATGCGATTTATTTTACATGCGCGAGAAGTAGAATTAATTTACAACAATGAGTAAAACTATACAATACATAACATAAAATAATATAGAAAAAGTATTAGAGAATATTTTACTGGGGCTGTTTCTCAGACTATAGAAGGAGCTATTTTTCTATTTTAATTTTCTCCCCGAAATGGGGAGTGAGCCGATCCTGGAGGTACTGCAATACCAGGCCAACTCGTGGCAAGAGCGGTGCAAGCACCTAACATCTCACCTAGTTGCAAAAATCAGTTTAATATCGAAGTACCCACATGGGGTACGTATCAGATATTAAGCTGATAAGAACAGATACTACACTTTGATCTTAGCCAAAAGGCCGAGAAGCGATACTCAAATGTTTCCGAGTTTCCAAAGCCTATAAATCCTATGTCTTACTCAGACACGGTGTTTTAATTTTAAAACAAGCTACACAAATTTTGCAAATGTATATACAAAAAGCACACGAAACACGAGATCTTGCTTTGCTTTAATTACCCAACAGCATGAAACGATTTCTGCATGACAAAACTGGTGTGAAAATAAAAAAAGCGGCTTGTGAAATACGGCAAGTCGCAATAAAAGGGAGAATGCATTTTTAAACGTATGTCATACGTATACGTATTCGTATTTAATCTTAATCGAACAAAACAACATGACAATTTTAATTCATTCTATGTCCGACGAACGCAGATTTCAAAGCCTTGAAAATTTCATTGATCACAAAATAAATTCAACGCTTTTTCACAATCAGCACGGACTTTTCACTCTGTCGTTTAAATAAAAAACACACAAACAGTTCATCTGTTCTATTTTTTAAAGGAATTAACCGGTACAGCTATGTTTAAATTAATTTTAAAAGGAGGAAAAAACTTACCGGCCGACTGTAGTTTCCATCGTTTGCCCTCGTTCTGAGGCGACGTCGCTATTAACGATGATTGAAACAGTAGAAGGGGACGTAATTATTTTCCCCGCGTTTTTCCGTAACGCTAAAAATTTATATAGAGTTTGTTTTAAAGGAACGAGAATACATTATTACACTGACATATGCTGTTATGAATACAAGCGAGAGAGAAAAAGAGAAAAAAAAAAAACCATCACATTATTAGAAAAGAAAAAAATACTTTTCAGAGAACAGACATAAAAAAATAAAATAATATGCGATTTATTTTACATGCGCGAGAAGTAGAATTAATTTACAACAATGAGTAAAACTATACAATACATAACATAAAATAATATAGAAAAAGTATTAGAGAATATTTTACTGGGGCTGTTTCTCAGACTATAGAAGGAGCTATTTTTCTATTTTAATTTTCTCCCCGAAATGGGGAGTGAGCCGATCCTGGAGGTACTGCAATACCAGGCCAACTCGTGGCAAGAGCGGTGCAAGCACCTAACATCTCACCTAGTTGCAAAAATCAGTTTAATATCGAAGTACCCACATGGGGTACGTATCAGATATTAAGCTGATAAGAACAGATACTACACTTTGATCTTAGCCAAAAGGCCGAGAAGCGATACTCAAATGTTTCCGAGTTTCCAAAGCCTATAAATCCTATGTCTTACTCAGACACGGTGTTTTAATTTTAAAACAAGCTACACAAATTTTGCAAATGTATATACAAAAAGCACACGAAACACGAGATCTTGCTTTGCTTTAATTACCCAACAGCATGAAACGATTTCTGCATGACAAAACTGGTGTGAAAATAAAAAAAGCGGCTTGTGAAATACGGCAAGTCGCAATAAAAGGGAGAATGCATTTTTAAACGTATGTCATACGTATACGTATTCGTATTTAATCTTAATCGAACAAAACAACATGACAATTTTAATTCATTCTATGTCCGACGAACGCAGATTTCAAAGCCTTGAAAATTTCATTGATCACAAAATAAATTCAACGCTTTTTCACAATCAGCACGGACTTTTCACTCTGTCGTTTAAATAAAAAACACACAAACAGTTCATCTGTTCTATTTTTTAAAGGAATTAACCGGTACAGCTATGTTTAAATTAATTTTAAAAGGAGGAAAAAACTTACCGGCCGACTGTAGTTTCCATCGTTTGCCCTCGTTCTGAGGCGACGTCGCTATTAACGATGATTGAAACAGTAGAAGGGGACGTAATTATTTTCCCCGCGTTTTTCCGTAACGCTAAAAATTTATATAGAGTTTGTTTTAAAGGAACGAGAATACATTATTACACTGACATATGCTGTTATGAATACAAGCGAGAGAGAAAAAGAGAAAAAAAAAAAACCATCACATTATTAGAAAAGAAAAAAATACTTTTCAGAGAACAGACATAAAAAAATAAAATAATATGCGATTTATTTTACATGCGCGAGAAGTAGAATTAATTTACAACAATGAGTAAAACTATACAATACATAACATAAAATAATATAGAAAAAGTATTAGAGAATATTTTACTGGGGCTGTTTCTCAGACTATAGAAGGAGCTATTTTTCTATTTTAATTTTCTCCCCGAAATGGGGAGTGAGCCGATCCTGGAGGTACTGCAATACCAGGCCAACTCGTGGCAAGAGCGGTGCAAGCACCTAACATCTCACCTAGTTGCAAAAATCAGTTTAATATCGAAGTACCCACATGGGGTACGTATCAGATATTAAGCTGATAAGAACAGATACTACACTTTGATCTTAGCCAAAAGGCCGAGAAGCGATACTCAAATGTTTCCGAGTTTCCAAAGCCTATAAATCCTATGTCTTACTCAGACACGGTGTTTTAATTTTAAAACAAGCTACACAAATTTTGCAAATGTATATACAAAAAGCACACGAAACACGAGATCTTGCTTTGCTTTAATTACCCAACAGCATGAAACGATTTCTGCATGACAAAACTGGTGTGAAAATAAAAAAAGCGGCTTGTGAAATACGGCAAGTCGCAATAAAAGGGAGAATGCATTTTTAAACGTATGTCATACGTATACGTATTCGTATTTAATCTTAATCGAACAAAACAACATGACAATTTTAATTCATTCTATGTCCGACGAACGCAGATTTCAAAGCCTTGAAAATTTCATTGATCACAAAATAAATTCAACGCTTTTTCACAATCAGCACGGACTTTTCACTCTGTCGTTTAAATAAAAAACACACAAACAGTTCATCTGTTCTATTTTTTAAAGGAATTAACCGGTACAGCTATGTTTAAATTAATTTTAAAAGGAGGAAAAAACTTACCGGCCGACTGTAGTTTCCATCGTTTGCCCTCGTTCTGAGGCGACGTCGCTATTAACGATGATTGAAACAGTAGAAGGGGACGTAATTATTTTCCCCGCGTTTTTCCGTAACGCTAAAAATTTATATAGAGTTTGTTTTAAA
>NW_026963505.1:0-5000 GCF_036588685.1 Mytilus trossulus
GATAGCGGGCTACCGCAGGCAAAGGGACGTCGACGGCCTCGGTAGCCAGCTACCGCGGGTAAGAAGGGACGTGGTCGACCCGATAGCGGGCTACCGCAGGTAAAGGTACGTCGACGGGCTCGGTAGCCAGCTACCGCGGGTAAGAAGGGACGTGGTCGACCCGATAGCGGGCCATCGCAGGCAAAGGAACGTCGACGGCCTCGGTAGCCAGCTACCGCGGGTAAGAAGGGACGTGGTCGACCCGATAGCGGGCTATCGCAGGTAAAGGAACGTCGACGGCCTCGGTAGCCAGCTACCGCGGGTAAGAAGGGACGTGGTCGACCCGATAGCGGGCCATCGCAGGCAAAGGAACGTCGACGGCCTCGGTAGCCAGCTACCGCGGGTAAGGAGGGGACGTGGTCGACCCGATAGCGGGCCATCGCAGGCAAAGGAACGTCGACGGCCTCGGTAGCCAGCTACCGCGGGTAAGGAGGGGACGTGGTCGACCTGATAGCGGGCTATCGCAGGTAAGGGAACGTCGACGGCCTCGGTAGCCAGCTACCGTGGGTAAGAAGGGACGTGGTCGACCTGACAGCGGGCTAGCGCGGGTATAAGTGTACGTGGACGGCCTGATAGCGGGCTACCACGGGCTTATGCGGGTCTTCACGTCCCTACGTAGACTTTAACCCGCGGTAGCCCGCAAAAGGCCGACCACGTACCTTTACCTGCGGTAGAGACCCGTGATCGCCCGCTACCAGACAGGCCGACCACGTACCTACACGTATCGAGGAATAATGCCAGCCTGGGTCCTGACACGGCCTAAGTAACAGGCTTTAGGGTTAGGGTTAGGGTTAGGGTTAGGGTTAGGGTTAGGGTTAGGGTTAGGGTTAGGGTTAGGGTTAGGGTTAGGGTTAGGGTTAGGGTTAGGGTTAGGGTTAGGGTTAGGGTTAATTTAGGGTTAGGGTTAGGGTTAGGGTTAGGGTTAATTTAGGGTTAGGGTTAATTTAGGGTTAGGGTTAGGGTTAGGGTTAGGGTTAGGGTTAGGGTTAGGGTTAGGGTTAATTTAGGGTTAGGGTTAGGGTTAGGGTTAGGGTTAATTTAGGGTTAGGGTTAATTTAGGGTTAGGGTTAGGGTTAGGGTTAGGGTTAGGGTTAGGGTTAGGGTTAGGGTTAGGGTTAGGGTTAGGGTTAGGGTTAGGGTTAGGGTTAGGGTTAGGGTTAGGGTGTAATTTAGGGTTAGGGTTAGGGTTAGGGTTAGGGTTAGGGTTAATTTAGGGTTAGGGTTAATTTAGGGTTAGGGTTAGGGTTAGGGTTAGGGTTAGGGTTAGGGTTAGGGTTAGGGTTAGGGTTAGGGTTAGGGTTAGGGTTAGGGGTAGGGGTAGGGGTAGGGTTAGGGTTAGGGTTAGGGTTAGGGTTAGGGTTAGGGTTAGGGTTAGGGTTAGGGTTAGGGTTAGGGTTAGGGTTAGGGTTAATTTAGGGTTAGGGTTAGGGTTAGGGACGGGCATCGTCAAGAGGCGGCTTAGGGTTAGGGTGTACGATGCCTGCCTGCCTTCGTTCGTTACGTTACGTTACATGAAATGTGATCGTTTCATCGAGAGACCTGCTGTACTATTCTTACGTGCGGCTTCCCGATGAAAAATTGTCAACCTGTAACACTTTTTGACTAGGCTATGGCTTTGGCCGGCCGCCGATGGTCGAGAGACCCGCGGTAACCTGTCCGCGTCTCACGTGCGACATCCCGATGAAAATTTCACCCACGTAAAAAAATATTTACCGAGGGTATTGTTTGCCGGCCTGGATGGTCGAGAGACCCGCGGTAGCTCGCCTGCGTCTAACGTGCGGCTTCCCGATGAAAATTTCACCCTTCTAAATTTTTTTTTACCGAGGGTATAGTTTGACGGCCTCGATGGTCGAGAGACCCACGGTAGCCTGCCTGCGTCTATCGTGCGGCTTCCCGATGAAAATTTCACCCTTGTAAATTTTTTTTTACCGAGGGTATAGTTTGAAGGCCTCGATGGTCGAGAGACCCGCGGTAGCCTGTCCGCATCTAACGTGCGGCTTACCGATGAAAATTTCACCCTCGTAAAAAAATTTTACCGAGGGTATAGTTTGACGGCCTCGATGGTCGAGAGACCCGCGGTAGCCTGCCTGCGTCTAACGTGCGGCCTGCCCGATGAAAATTTCACCCTCGTAAAATTTTTTTACCGAGGGTATAGTTTGAAGGCCTCGATGGTCGAGAGACCCGCGGTAGCATGTCCGCATCTAACGTGCGGCTTACCGATGAAAATTTCACCCTCGTAAAATTTTTTTACCGAGGGTATAGTTTGACGGCCTCGATGGTCGAGAGACCCGCGGTAGCCTGCCTGCGTCTAACGTGCGGCTGCCCGATGAAAATTTCACCCTCGTAAAATTTTTTTTACCGAGGGTATAGTTTGAAGGCCTCGATGGTCGAGAGACCCGCGGTAGCCTGTCCGCGTCTAACGTGCGGCTGACCGATGAAAATTTCACCCTCGTAAAATTTTTTTACCGAGGGTATAGTTTGACGGCCTCGATGGTCGAGAGACCCGCGGTAGCCTGCCTGCGTCTAACGTGCGGCTGCCCGATGAAAATTTCACCCTCGTAAAAATTTTTTACCGAGGGTATAGTTTGAAGGCCTCGATGGTCGAGAGACCCGCGGTAGCCTGTCCGCGTCTAACGTGCGACACCACGATGAAAATTTCACCCCTCGTAAAATTTTTTTACCGAGGGTATAGTTTGAAGGCCTCGATGGTCGAGAGACCCCGCGGTAGCCTGTCCGCGTCTAACGTGCGACACCACGATGAAAATTTCACCCTCGTAAAATTTTTTTAACCGAGGGTATAGTTTGAAGGCCTCGATGGTCGAGAGACCCGCGGTAGCCTGTCCGCGTCTAACGTGCGACACCACGATGAAAATTTCACCCTCGTAAAATTTTTTTACCGAGGGTATAGTTTGCCGGCCTGGATGATCGAGAGACCCGCGGTAGCCTGTCCGCGTCTAACGTGCGACACCGCGATGAAAATTTCACCCTCGTAAAATTTTTTTTACCGAGGGTATAGTTTGCCGGCCTGGATGATCGAGAGACCCGCGGTAGCCTGTCCGCGTCCAACGTGCGACACCACGATGAGAATTTCCACCCTCGTAAATTTTTTTTACCGAGGGTATAGTTTGCCGGCCTGGATGATCGAGAGACCCGCGGTAGCCTGTCCGCGTCTAACGTGCGACACCACGATGAGAATTTCACCCTCGTAAAATTTTTTTACCGAGGGTATAGTTTGAAGGCCTCGATGGTCGAGAGACCCGCGGTAGCCTGTCCGCGTCTAACGTGCGGCTTCCCGATGAAAATTTCAGCCTTGTAAAATTTTTTTTACCGAGGGTATAGTTAGACGGCCTCGATGGTCGAGAGACCCGCGGTAGCCTGCCTGCGTCTAACGTGCGGCTTCCCGATGAACATTTCAGCCTTGTAAATTTTTTTTACCGAGGGTATAGTTAGACGGCCTCGATGGTCGAGAGACCCGCGGTAGCCTGCCTGCGTCTAACGTGCGGCTTCCCGATGAAAATTTCAGCCTTGTGAAATTTTTTTTTACCGAGGGTACAGTTAGACGGCTTCGATGGTCGAGAGACCCGCGGTAGCCTGCCTCGTCTAACGTGCGGCTTCCCGATGAAAATTTCAGCCTCGTAAAATTTTTTTACCGAGGGTATAGTTAGACGGCCTCGATGGTCGAGAGACCCGCGGTAGCCTGTCCGCATCTAACGTGCGGCTTCCCGATGAAGATTTCAGCCTTGTAAATTTTTTTTACCGAGGGTATAGTTAGACGGCCTCGATGGTCGAGAGACCCGCGGTAGCCTGCCTGCGTCTAACGTGCGGCCTTCCCGATGAAAATTTCACCCTTGTAAAAATTTTTTTTTTACCGAGGGTATAGTTTGAAGGCCTCGATGGTCGAGAGACCCGCGGTAGTCTGCCTGCGTCTAACGTGCGCCTTCCCGATGAACATTTCACCCTTGTGAAATTTTTTTTTACCGAGGGTATAGTTTGAAGGCCTCGATGGTCGAGAGACCCGCGGTAGCCTGCCTCGTCTAACGTGCGGCTTCCCGATGAACATTTCAGCCTTGTGAATTTTTTTTACCGAGGGTATAGTTAGACGGCCTCGATGGTCGAGAGACCCGCGGTAGCCTGCCTGCGTCTATCGTGCGGCTTCCCGATGAAAATTTCAGCCTTGTAAATTTTTTTTACCGAGGGTGTAGTCAGACGGCCTTCGATGGTCGAGAGACCCGCAGTAGCTTGCCTGCGTCTACCGTACGGCTTCCCGATGAACATTTCAGCCTTGTAATTTTTTTTTACCGAGGGTATAGTCAGACGGCCTTCGATGGTCGAGAGACCCGCGGTAGCTTGCCTGCGTCTAACGTACGGCTTCCCGATGAACATTTCAGCCTTGTAAAATTTTTTTACCGAGGGTGTAGTCAGACGGCCTTCGATGGTCGAGAGACCCGCAGTAGCTTGCCTGCGTCTACCGTACGGCTTCCCGATGAACATTTCAGCCTTGTAATTTTTTTTTACCGAGGGTATAGTCAGACGGCCTCGATGGTCGAGAGACCCGCGGTAGCCTGTCCGCGTCTAACGTGCGGCTTCCCGATGAACATTTCACCCTCGTAAAATTTTTTTTACCGAGGGTATACTTTGCCGGCCTGGACGATCGAGAGACCCGCGGTAGCCTGTCCGCGTCTAACGTGCGACACCACGATGAAAATTTCACCCTCGTAAAAAATTTTTACCGAGGGTATAGTTTGCCGGCCTGGATGATCGAGAGACCCGCGGTAGCCTGTCCGCGTCTAACGTGCGACACCACGATGAAAATTTCACCCTCGTAAAAAATTTTTACCGAGGGTATAGTTTGCCGGCCTGGATGATCGAGAGACCCGCGGTAGCCTGTCCGCGTCTAACGTGCGACACCACGATGAAAATTTCACCCTCGTAAAAAATTTTTACCGAGGGTATAGTTTGCC
>NW_026963505.1:15000-25000 GCF_036588685.1 Mytilus trossulus
CCGTGGTGACCGTAGCCGGAGGCGTAGGGTCGTGCAGCCACTATGTCGCCTTTACCAAGTGAATCGGGAACCGTGGAATGAACGAGAGATCGGACCGGCAAGTGCATGCCTCTCACCGTCCTTTACTATCGCGTCTATCCCTGACAGCGAAGATCGGGTCTTCACTGCTCCCATGATATGAAGTTGCACACGACGACTGGGGATTCCAAGATTTCAAAAATTTTCAAAATTTTTAAAAGACGGCACAGCCGGGGCAGGTGCGGTCGCCCGTCAATCCGACGATCCCCACTACCCATCCGACCCCTAACATGTGTGCCGTTCTGGCCCCGGAAGGAATTTTCGACATTTGAAAAAAAAAAAAAAAAAAAAAATTTCATCGGGCTTACCCGCGGCTGAGAAGGTACGTGGTCGACCTGATAGCGGTGCTACCGCATGCGATGGGAATTTTTTTTTTTTTTTTTTTTTTTTTTTTTTTCATCGGGCTTACCCGCGGCTGAGAAGGGACGTGGTCGACCTCGATAGCGGGGCTACCGCATGCGATGGGAAAAAAAAAAAAAAAAAAAAAAAAAAAATTTTCATCGGGCTTACCCGCGGCTGAGAAGGGACGTGGTCGTCCTCGATAGCGGGGCTACCGCATGCGATGGGAAAATTTTTTTTTTTTTTTTTTTTTTTCATCGGGCTTACCCGCGGCTGAGAAGGGACGTGGTCGACCTCGATAGCGGGGCTACCGCATGCGATGGGGAAAAAAAAAAAAAAAAAAAAAAAAAAATTTCATCGGGCTTACCCGCGGCTGAGAAGATACGTGGTCGTCCTCGATAGCGGGGCTACCGCATGCGATGGGAATTTTTTTTTTTTTTTTTTTTTTTTCATCGGGCTTACCCGCGGCTGAGAAGGGACGTGGTCGACCTCGATAGCGGGGCTACCGCATGCGATGGGGAAAAAAAAAAAAAAAAAAAAAAAAAAATTTTCATCGGGCTTACCCGCGGCTGTGAAGGGACGTGGTCGTCCTCGATAGCGGGGCTACCGCATGCGATGGGAAAATTTTTTTTTTTTTTTTTTTTTTTCATCGGGCTTACCCGCGGCTGAGAAGGGACGTGGTCGACCTGATAGCGGTGCTACCGCATGCAATGGGGAAAAAAAAAAATCTTTTTTCAGCGGGCTTACCCGCGGCTGAGAAGGTACCGCGGGTATCAGTGTACGTGGTCGACCCGATAGCGGGCTACCGCGGGTAAAGGGACGTGGACGGCCGTGCTAGCGGGCTACCGCGGGTATCATCGTACGTGGTCGACCCGATAGCGAGCTACCGCGGGTAAAGGGACGTGGACGGCCGTGCTAGCGGGCTACCGCGGGTATCATCGTACGTGGTCGACCCGATAGCGGGCTACCGCGGGTAAAGGGACGTGGACGGCCGTGCTAGCGGGCTACCGCGGGTATCATCGTACGTGGTCGACCCGATAGCGAGCTACCGCGGGTAATGGGACGTGGACGGCCGTGCTAGCGGGCTACCGCGGGTATCATCGTACGTGGTCGACCCGATAGCGAGCTACCGCGGGTAAAGGGACGTGGACGGCCGTGCTAGCGGGCTACCGCGGGTATCATCGTACGTGGTCGACCCGATAGCGGGCTACCGCGGGTAAAGGGACGTGGACGGCCGTGCTAGCGGGCTACCGCGGGTATCATCGTACGTGGTCGACCCGATAGCGGGCTACCGCGGGTAAAGGGACGTGGACGGCGGTGCTAGCGGGCTACCGCGGGTATCATCGTACGTGGTCGACCCGATAGCGGGCTACCGCGGGTAAAGGGACGTGGACGGCCGTGCTAGCGGGCTACCGCGGGTATCATCGTACGTGGTCGACCCGATAGCGGGCTACCGCGGGTAAAGGGACGTGGACGGCCGTGCTAGCGGGCTACCGCGGGTATCATCGTACGTGGTCGACCCGATAGCGGGCTACCGCGGGTAAAGGGACGTGGACGGCCGTGCTAGCGGGCTACCGCGGGTATCATCGTACGTGGTCGACCCGATAGCGGGCTACCGCGGGTAAAGGGACGTGGACGGCCGTGCTAGCGGGCTACCGCGGGTATCATCGTACGTGGTCGACCCGATAGCGAGCTACCGCGGGTAAAGGGACGTGGACGGCCGTGCTAGCGGGCTACCGCGGGTATCATCGTACGTGGTCGACCCGATAGCGGGCTACCGCAGGTAAAGGGACGTCGACGGCCTCGGTAGCGAGCTACCGCGGGTAAGAAGGGACGTGGTCGACCCGATAGCGGGCTACCGCAGGTAAAGGTACGTCGACGGGCTCGGTAGCGAGCTACCGCGGATAAGAAGGGACGTGGTCGACCCGATAGCGGGCTACCGCAGGTAAAGGTACGTCGACGGCCTCGGTAGCCAGCTACCGCGGGTAAGAAGGGACGTGGTCGACCCGATAGCGGGCTATCGCAGGTAAAGGAACGTCGACGGCCTCGGTAGCCAGCTACCGCGGATAAGAAGGGACGTGGTCGACCCGATAGCGGGCTATCGCAGGTAAAGGAACGTCGACGGCCTCGGTAGCCAGCTACCGCGGGTAAGAAGGGACGTGGTCGACCCGATAGCGGGCTACCGCAGGCAAAGGGACGTCGACGGCCTCGGTAGCCAGCTACCGCGGGTAAGAAGGGACGTGGTCGACCCGATAGCGGGCTACCGCAGGTAAAGGTACGTCGACGGGCTCGGTAGCCAGCTACCGCGGGTAAGAAGGGACGTGGTCGACCCGATAGCGGGCCATCGCAGGCAAAGGAACGTCGACGGCCTCGGTAGCCAGCTACCGCGGGTAAGAAGGGACGTGGTCGACCCGATAGCGGGCTATCGCAGGTAAAGGAACGTCGACGGCCTCGGTAGCCAGCTACCGCGGGTAAGAAGGGACGTGGTCGACCCGATAGCGGGCCATCGCAGGCAAAGGAACGTCGACGGCCTCGGTAGCCAGCTACCGCGGGTAAGGAGGGGACGTGGTCGACCCGATAGCGGGCCATCGCAGGCAAAGGAACGTCGACGGCCTCGGTAGCCAGCTACCGCGGGTAAGGAGGGGACGTGGTCGACCTGATAGCGGGCTATCGCAGGTAAGGGAACGTCGACGGCCTCGGTAGCCAGCTACCGTGGGTAAGAAGGGACGTGGTCGACCTGACAGCGGGCTAGCGCGGGTATAAGTGTACGTGGACGGCCTGATAGCGGGCTACCACGGGCTTATGCGGGTCTTCACGTCCCTACGTAGACTTTAACCCGCGGTAGCCCGCAAAAGGCCGACCACGTACCTTTACCTGCGGTAGAGACCCGTGATCGCCCGCTACCAGACAGGCCGACCACGTACCTACACGTATCGAGGAATAATGCCAGCCTGGGTCCTGACACGGCCTAAGTAACAGGCTTTAGGGTTAGGGTTAGGGTTAGGGTTAGGGTTAGGGTTAGGGTTAGGGTTAGGGTTAGGGTTAGGGTTAGGGTTAGGGTTAGGGTTAGGGTTAGGGTTAGGGTTAGGGTTAGGGTTAATTTAGGGTTAGGGTTAGGGTTAGGGTTAGGGTTAATTTAGGGTTAGGGTTAATTTAGGGTTAGGGTTAGGGTTAGGGTTAGGGTTAGGGTTAGGGTTAGGGTTAGGGTTAGGGTTAATTTAGGGTTAGGGTTAGGGTTAGGGTTAGGGTTAATTTAGGGTTAGGGTTAATTTAGGGTTAGGGTTAGGGTTAGGGTTAGGGTTAGGGTTAGGGTTAGGGTTAGGGTTAGGGTTAGGGTTAGGGTTAGGGTTAGGGTTAGGGTTAGGGTTAGGGTTAGGGTTAATTTAGGGTTAGGGTTAGGGTTAGGGTTAGGGTTAGGGTTAATTTAGGGTTAGGGTTAATTTAGGGTTAGGGTTAGGGTTAGGGTTAGGGTTAGGGTTAGGGTTAGGGTTAGGGTTAGGGTTAGGGTTAGGGTTAGGGTTAGGGGTAGGGGTAGGAGGTAGGGTTAGGGTTAGGGTTAGGGTTAGGGTTAGGGTTAGGGTTAGGGTTAGGGTTAGGGTTAGGGTTAGGGTTAGGGTTAGGGTTAATTTAGGGTTAGGGTTAGGGTTAGGGACGGGCATCGTCAAGAGGCGGCTTAGGGTTAGGGTGTACGATGCCTGCCTGCCTTCGTTCGTTACGTTACGTTACATGAAATGTGATCGTTTCATCGAGAGACCTGCTGTACTATTCTTACGTGCGGCTTCCCGATGAAAAATTGTCAACCTGTAACACTTTTTGACTAGGCTATGGCTTTGGCCGGCCGCCGATGGTCGAGAGACCCGCGGTAACCTGTCCGCGTCTCACGTGCGACATCCCGATGAAAATTTCACCCACGTAAAAAATATTTACCGAGGGTATTGTTTGCCGGCCTGGATGGTCGAGAGACCCGCGGTAGCTCGCCTGCGTCTAACGTGCGGCTTCCCGATGAAAATTTCACCCTTCTAAATTTTTTTTTACCGAGGGTATAGTTTGACGGCCTCGATGGTCGAGAGACCCACGGTAGCCTGCCTGCGTCTATCGTGCGGCTTCCCGATGAAAATTTCACCCTTGTAAATTTTTTTTTACCGAGGGTATAGTTTGAAGGCCTCGATGGTCGAGAGACCCGCGGTAGCCTGTCCGCATCTAACGTGCGGCTTACCGATGAAAATTTCACCCTCGTAAAAAAATTTTACCGAGGGTATAGTTTGACGGCCTCGATGGTCGAGAGACCCGCGGTAGCCTGCCTGCGTCTAACGTGCGGCTGCCCGATGAAAATTTCACCCTCGTAAAATTTTTTTACCGAGGGTATAGTTTGAAGGCCTCGATGGTCGAGAGACCCGCGGTAGCATGTCCGCATCTAACGTGCGGCTTACCGATGAAAATTTCACCCTCGTAAAATTTTTTTACCGAGGGTATAGTTTGACGGCCTCGATGGTCGAGAGACCCGCGGTAGCCTGCCTGCGTCTAACGTGCGGCTGCCCGATGAAAATTTCACCCTCGTAAAATTTTTTTACCGAGGGTATAGTTTGAAGGCCTCGATGGTCGAGAGACCCGCGGTAGCCTGTCCGCGTCTAACGTGCGGCTGACCGATGAAAATTTCACCCTCGTAAAATTTTTTTACCGAGGGTATAGTTTGACGGCCTCGATGGTCGAGAGACCCGCGGTAGCCTGCCTGCGTCTAACGTGCGGCTGCCCGATGAAAATTTCACCCTCGTAAAAATTTTTTACCGAGGGTATAGTTTGAAGGCCTCGATGGTCGAGAGACCCGCGGTAGCCTGTCCGCGTCTAACGTGCGACACCACGATGAAAATTTCACCCTCGTAAAATTTTTTTACCGAGGGTATAGTTTGAAGGCCTCGATGGTCGAGAGACCCGCGGTAGCCTGTCCGCGTCTAACGTGCGACACCACGATGAAAATTTCACCCTCGTAAAATTTTTTTACCGAGGGTATAGTTTGAAGGCCTCGATGGTCGAGAGACCCGCGGTAGCCTGTCCGCGTCTAACGTGCGACACCACGATGAAAATTTCACCCTCGTAAAATTTTTTTACCGAGGGTATAGTTTGCCGGCCTGGATGATCGAGAGACCCGCGGTAGCCTGTCCGCGTCTAACGTGCGACACCGCGATGAAAATTTCACCCTCGTAAAATTTTTTTACCGAGGGTATAGTTTGCCGGCCTGGATGATCGAGAGACCCGCGGTAGCCTGTCCGCGTCCAACGTGCGACACCACGATGAGAATTTCACCCTCGTAAATTTTTTTTACCGAGGGTATAGTTTGCCGGCCTGGATGATCGAGAGACCCGCGGTAGCCTGTCCGCGTCTAACGTGCGACACCACGATGAGAATTTCACCCTCGTAAAATTTTTTTACCGAGGGTATAGTTTGAAGGCCTCGATGGTCGAGAGACCCGCGGTAGCCTGTCCGCGTCTAACGTGCGGCTTCCCGATGAAAATTTCAGCCTTGTAAAATTTTTTTACCGAGGGTATAGTTAGACGGCCTCGATGGTCGAGAGACCCGCGGTAGCCTGCCTGCGTCTAACGTGCGGCTTCCCGATGAACATTTCAGCCTTGTAAATTTTTTTTACCGAGGGTATAGTTAGACGGCCTCGATGGTCGAGAGACCCGCGGTAGCCTGCCTGCGTCTAACGTGCGGCTTCCCGATGAAAATTTCAGCCTTGTGAAATTTTTTTTTACCGAGGGTACAGTTAGACGGCTTCGATGGTCGAGAGACCCGCGGTAGCCTGCCTCGTCTAACGTGCGGCTTCCCGATGAAAATTTCAGCCTCGTAAAATTTTTTTACCGAGGGTATAGTTAGACGGCCTCGATGGTCGAGAGACCCGCGGTAGCCTGTCCGCATCTAACGTGCGGCTTCCCGATGAAGATTTCAGCCTTGTAAATTTTTTTTACCGAGGGTATAGTTAGACGGCCTCGATGGTCGAGAGACCCGCGGTAGCCTGCCTGCGTCTAACGTGCGGCCTTCCCGATGAAAATTTCACCCTTGTAAAAATTTTTTTTTTACCGAGGGTATAGTTTGAAGGCCTCGATGGTCGAGAGACCCGCGGTAGTCTGCCTGCGTCTAACGTGCGCCTTCCCGATGAACATTTCACCCTTGTGAAATTTTTTTTTACCGAGGGTATAGTTTGAAGGCCTCGATGGTCGAGAGACCCGCGGTAGCCTGCCTCGTCTAACGTGCGGCTTCCCGATGAACATTTCAGCCTTGTGAATTTTTTTTACCGAGGGTATAGTTAGACGGCCTCGATGGTCGAGAGACCCGCGGTAGCCTGCCTGCGTCTATCGTGCGGCTTCCCGATGAAAATTTCAGCCTTGTAAATTTTTTTTACCGAGGGTGTAGTCAGACGGCCTTCGATGGTCGAGAGACCCGCAGTAGCTTGCCTGCGTCTACCGTACGGCTTCCCGATGAACATTTCAGCCTTGTAATTTTTTTTTACCGAGGGTATAGTCAGACGGCCTTCGATGGTCGAGAGACCCGCGGTAGCTTGCCTGCGTCTAACGTACGGCTTCCCGATGAACATTTCAGCCTTGTAAAATTTTTTTACCGAGGGTGTAGTCAGACGGCCTTCGATGGTCGAGAGACCCGCAGTAGCTTGCCTGCGTCTACCGTACGGCTTCCCGATGAACATTTCAGCCTTGTAATTTTTTTTTACCGAGGGTATAGTCAGACGGCCTCGATGGTCGAGAGACCCGCGGTAGCCTGTCCGCGTCTAACGTGCGGCTTCCCGATGAACATTTCACCCTCGTAAAATTTTTTTTACCGAGGGTATACTTTGCCGGCCTGGACGATCGAGAGACCCGCGGTAGCCTGTCCGCGTCTAACGTGCGACACCACGATGAAAATTTCACCCTCGTAAAAAATTTTTACCGAGGGTATAGTTTGCCGGCCTGGATGATCGAGAGACCCGCGGTAGCCTGTCCGCGTCTAACGTGCGACACCACACGATGAAAATTTCACCCTCGTAAAAAATTTTTACCGAGGGTATAGTTTGCCGGCCTGGATGATCGAGAGACCCGCGGTAGCCTGTCCGCGTCTAACGTGCGACACCACGATGAAAATTTCACCCTCGTAAAAAATTTTTACCGAGGGTATAGTTTGCCGGCCTGGATGATCGAGAGACCCGCGGTAGCCTGTCCGCGTCTAACGTGCGACACCACGATGAAAATTTCACCCTCGTAAAATTTTTTTACCGAGGGTATAGTTTGCCGGCCTGGATGATCGAGAGACCCGCGGTAGCCTGTCCGCGTCTAACGTGCGACACCACGATGAAAATTTCACCCTCGTAAAATTTTTTTACCGAGGGTATAGTTTGCCGGCCTGGATGATCGAGAGACCCGCGGTAGCCTGTCCGCGTCTAACGTGCGACACCACGATGAAAATTTCACCCTCGTAAAAATTTTTTACCGAGGGTATAGTTTGCCGGCCTGGATGATCGAGAGACCCGCGGTAGCCTGTCCGCGTCTAACGTGCGACACCACGATGAAAATTTCACCCTCGTAAAAAATTTTTACCGAGGGTATAGTTTGCCGGCCTGGATGATCGAGAGACCCGCGGTAGCCTGTCCGCGTCTAACGTGCGACACCACGATGAAAATTTCACCCTCGTCAAAAATTTTTACCGAGGGTATAGTTTGCCGGCCTGGATGATCGAGAGACCCGCGGTAGCCTGTCCGCGTCTAACGTGCGACACCACGATGAAAATTTCACCCTCGTGAAAAATTTTTACCGAGGGTATAGTTTGCCGGCCTGGATGATCGAGAGACCCGCGGTAGCCTGTCCGCGTCTAACGTGCGACACCACGATGAAAATTTCACCCTGGTAAATTTTTTTTACCGAGGGTATAGTTTGCCGGCCTCGATGGTCGAGAGACCCGCGGTAGCCTGCCTGCGTCTAACGTGCGGCTTCCCGATGAAAATTTCACCCTTGTAAAAAAAAATTTACCGAGGGTATAGTTAGACGGCCTTCGATGGTCGAGAGACCCGCGGTAGCCTGTCCGCATCTAACGTGCGGCTTCCCGATGAAAATTTCACCCACGTAAATTTTTTTTTTTACCGAGGGTATAGTTAGACGGCCTCGATGGTCGAGAGACCCGCGGTAGCTTGCCTGCGTCTAACGTGCGGCTTCCCGATGAAAATTTCACCCTTGTAAAAAACATTTACCGAGGGTATAGTTAGACGGCCTCGATGGTCGAGAGACCCGCGGTAGCCTGTCCGCATCTAACGTGCGGCTTCCCGATGAAAATGTCACCCTCGTAAATTTTTTTTACCGAGGGTATAGTTAGACGGCCTCGATGATCGAGAGACCCGCGGTAGCTTGCCTGCGTCTAACGTGCGGCTTCCCGATGAAAATTTCACCCTTGTAAATTTATTTTACCGAGGGTATAGTTAGACGGCCTCGATGGTCGAGAGACCCGCGGTAGCTTGCCTGCGTCTAACGTGCGGCTTCCCGATGAAAATTTCACCCTTGTAAAAAAAATTTACCGAGGGTATAGTTAGACGGCCTCGATGGTCGAGAGACCCGCGGTAGCCTGTCCGCATCTAACGTGCGGCTTCCCGATGAAAATGTCACCCTCGTAAAATTTTTTTACCGAGGGTATAGTTAGACGGCCTCGATGATCGAGAGACCCGCGGTAGCCTGTCCGCGTCTAACGTGCGACACCACGATGAAAATTTCACCCTCGTAAAAATTTTTTTACCGAGGGTATAGTTTGCCGGCCTTGATGATCGAGAGACCCGCGGTAGCCTGTCTGCATCCAACGTGCGACACCACGATGAAACGTTCACCCCCGTAAAAACTTTTTACCGAGGGTATAGTTTGCCGGCCTTGATGATCGAGAGACCCGCGGTAGCCTTGTCCGCGTCTAACGTGCGACACCACGATGAAAATTTCACCCTCGTAAAAATTTTTTACCGAAGGTATAGTTTGCCGGCCTTGATGATCGAGAGACCCGAGGTAGCCTGTCCGCGTCTAACGTGCGACACCACGATGAGAATTTCACCCTCGTAAATTTTTTTTACCGAGGGTATACTTTGCCGGCCTCGATGATCGAGAGACCCGCGTCTAACGTGCGACACCACGATGAAACGTTCACCCTCGTAAAAAATTTTTACCGAGGGTATACTTTGCCGGCCTTGATGATCGAGAGACCCGCGGTAGCCTGTCCGCGTCTAACGTGCGACACCCACGATGAAACGTTCACCCTCGTAAAAAAAAATTTACCGAGGGTATACTTTGCCGGCCTCGATGATCGAGAGACCCGCGGTAGCCTGTTCGCGTCTAACGTGCGACACCACGATGAAAAGTTCACCCTCGTAAAAATATTTTACCGAGGGTATACTTTGCCGGCCTCGATGATCGAGAGACCCGCGGTAGCCTGTCCGCGTCTAACGTGCGACACCACGATGAAAAGTTCACCCTCGTAAAAATATTTTACCGAGGGTATACTTTGCCGGCCTCGATGATCGAGAGACCCGCGATAGCCTGTCCGCGTCTAACGTGCGACACCACGATGAAAA
>NW_026963506.1:0-36130 GCF_036588685.1 Mytilus trossulus
CATGTACTAAAAGTTTATAAAAAAACTTGGTGCAGCTACCTCTCAAGAATTTTCCTAGAGAAAATAAATGGCAATGCCGTAAAAATCGCTGGCTAGGTCCGTAAATCTCAGTAAAAACCTACAATAAAATGTCCGCTCCGAGATTGAAATACTAATCTGTGTTACAAACAAGTGCTGAAAAATGTACATTATCAGAAAATAATCAATAAATGTGTTTTAAAGTTACACCGGATCAATTAAATCCAAAACATGCACTGCCCGTGAACTGTCAACAAGATGTCAATTTCCTACAATGACAAAAGAAATTACATTGTGTACATTCCATCTCTATAGATGTTGTCTGTCCAACGTCCCGACCTAAAGAGAAATAAAAAGACTATCTTTTCGTTATTATAAACCCGTGTCACGTGATGTGGCGCGCGCGCTGTACCTAAAATAAAAGAAAAACTTTCCAAACTAAACATGAACCTTTTCCGGTAACAATAATATAAACCCCATACAGAAACAAACAAACAAACAAACAAACAAACCCCCCCCCCCCCCCCCCAATTCAATTAATTTTAAAGGGGGAAAGACCCCCTACAATTGCTTTTTTAAAGCAATTGATTTATATTGTAAAGAACCTTTTTAACCATTCTGTTCCCTTAAAAAAAAAAAAAAAAAAATCCCGAGACCCCGTTTTGCCCCCCCCCCCCTTTTTTTTTAACCCTTCACTTACAACTGAATGTAGGTTGTGTGCTATCGATCCTTTCAACGTAAAACGAACGACAACTCCAGTTTTTTCCATATTATTAGGTCTTTCCACATTTCTGTGGAAAGTCCTATTGTATTTGTTCTGATTATTATTAGGTCTTTCCACTTTTCTGTGGAAAGACCTATTGTTTTTCTTCTGATTATTTTTTTTTTTTTTTTTTTTTTTTCTTCCGCCTAATTTTGTTCTTGCGATAAACATTTGTTTCGCAATATGTCGCTTAGATATTTTGTATATGATATCGAACAGTTTATGCGCTTTTGAAATTTACCCTGCGTAAACGAATACTTTTCTTTGTAGGAGTTATCTCCCCAAACACTGTTTTCCTTGTTAGCGCATCTCCTTCGTAACAAAAAAAGATATCGACAAAATTCATTTTACAAATTGTTAGTTACATCCTCAGTAATTTTTGGCGTATTTGGATCGAAGCGATTCGAAGAAATTTTATAGGAGTTATCTATCTTTACGGAATAAATTTGTCGGTATGTTTTTTTAACTCATAAACCGTTAACCGTATAACCCTGGAATGTTTTTATTTGAGTCCCCTGATTCCTAACTTAGAAAATTAGGTCAAGGTCAAAGGTCAAGGTCATATTTTAGATTTTCATATGTCTTTGATTTCCCTATAACTCTTGAACAGTTATAGATACAAAAAAAATAAGCAGTGAAAAATGCTTGGTACTTCAAGGGGCAACTTTTTTACATTATGACTATATTGATTTTACCATCATGTAAGGGACATAACTCCCATCGATGGTTTTTAAAAAGCCATTTTTAGGCAAAACTCTTAAACAAAAGGTCCTTGACCCATAGGGTCTTTTGCAATGACCTTGTGGAGCAATGACCTTGACGAAGGTTACAAGGTCAAAGGTCAAGGTCATCAAATTATGTGGTTTTGGCATTATTTAAACAGTTTTATGTGTGTTTGAATTTCAACCAACCAACCAACCAACCAACCAACCAATCAATCAATCAATCAATCATGATCATGATCAATCAACCAATAATGATCATGATCAATCAATCAATCATGTTTCCGTCTCATGTGTTTCTTATAGGGTTCAACCAACCAACCAACCAATCAATCACTCACTCACTCACTCAATCAATCAATCAATCAATCAATCAATCATGATCATGATCAACCAATCATGTTTCCGTCTCATGTGTTTAATAAAGGGTCCAAGATCTTCTTTGTTTCTTTTTCCGTGTTTAAATTGACCCTATCCAACGTGTTTAACCAACCAACCAACCAACCAACCAACTAATCAATCAATCAATCAATCAAGTAATCAATCAATCATAATCATGATCAATCAATCAATCAGTCAAGTAATCAATCAATCATGATGATGATCAATCAATCATGTTTCATGAAAAATTGAAATTTAATATGGTTCTTGCGTCACTTCTGAAAAAAAAATCCACATGTACTCTGAAACTACAAGTACAATCGACCTCAAAATTTGCAGTCAGCAGTGCATACATGTACTAAAAGTTTATAAAAAAACTTGGTGCAGCTACCTCTCAAGAATTTTCCTAGAGAAAATAAATGGCAATGCCGTAAAAATCGCTGGCTAGGTCCGTAAATCTCAGTAAAAACCTACAATAAAATGTCCGCTCCGAGATTGAAATACTAATCTGTGTTACAAACAAGTGCTGAAAAATGTACATTATCAGAAAATAATCAATAAATGTGTTTTAAAGTTACACCGGATCAATTAAATCCAAAACATGCACTGCCCGTGAACTGTCAACAAGATGTCAATTTCCTACAATGACAAAAGAAATTACATTGTGTACATTCCATCTCTATAGATGTTGTCTGTCCAACGTCCCGACCTAAAGAGAAATAAAAAGACTATCTTTTCGTTATTATAAACCCGTGTCACGTGATGTGGCGCGCGCGCTGTACCTAAAATAAAAGAAAAACTTTCCAAACTAAACATGAACCTTTTCCGGTAACAATAATATAAACCCCATACAGAAACAAACAAACAAACAAACAAACAAACCCCCCCCCCCCAATTCAATTAATTTTAAAGGGGGAAAGACCCCCTACAATTGCTTTTTTAAAGCAATTGATTTATATTGTAAAGAACCTTTTTAACCATTCTGTTCCCTTAAAAAAAAAAAAAAAAAAATCCCGAGACCCCGTTTTGCCCCCCCCCCCCCCCCCTTTTTTTTTAACCCTTCACTTACAACTGAATGTAGGTTGTGTGCTATCGATCCTTTCAACGTAAAACGAACGACAACTCCAGTTTTTTCCATATTATTAGGTCTTTCCACATTTCTGTGGAAAGTCCTATTGTATTTGTTCTGATTATTATTAGGTCTTTCCACTTTTCTGTGGAAAGACCTATTGTTTTTCTTCTGATTATTTTTTTTTTTTTTTTTTTTTTTTTCTTCCGCCTAATTTTGTTCTTGCGATAAACATTTGTTTCGCAATATGTCGCTTAGATATTTTGTATATGATATCGAACAGTTTATGCGCTTTTGAAATTTACCCTGCGTAAACGAATACTTTTCTTTGTAGGAGTTATCTCCCCAAACACTGTTTTCCTTGTTAGCGCATCTCCTTCGTAACAAAAAAAGATATCGACAAAATTCATTTTACAAATTGTTAGTTACATCCTCAGTAATTTTTGGCGTATTTGGATCGAAGCGATTCGAAGAAATTTTATAGGAGTTATCTATCTTTACGGAATAAATTTGTCGGTATGTTTTTTTAACTCATAAACCGTTAACCGTATAACCCTGGAATGTTTTTATTTGAGTCCCCTGATTCCTAACTTAGAAAATTAGGTCAAGGTCAAAGGTCAAGGTCATATTTTAGATTTTCATATGTCTTTGATTTCCCTATAACTCTTGAACAGTTATAGATACAAAAAAAATAAGCAGTGAAAAATGCTTGGTACTTCAAGGGGCAACTTTTTTACATTATGACTATATTGATTTTACCATCATGTAAGGGACATAACTCCCATCGATGGTTTTTAAAAAGCCATTTTTAGGCAAAACTCTTAAACAAAAGGTCCTTGACCCATAGGGTCTTTTGCAATGACCTTGTGGAGCAATGACCTTGACGAAGGTTACAAGGTCAAAGGTCAAGGTCATCAAATTATGTGGTTTTGGCATTATTTAAACAGTTTTATGTGTGTTTGAATTTCAACCAACCAACCAACCAACCAACCAACCAATCAATCAATCAATCAATCATGATCATGATCAATCAACCAATAATGATCATGATCAATCAATCAATCATGTTTCCGTCTCATGTGTTTCTTATAGGGTTCAACCAACCAACCAACCAATCAATCACTCACTCACTCACTCAATCAATCAATCAATCAATCAATCAATCATGATCATGATCAACCAATCATGTTTCCGTCTCATGTGTTTAATAAAGGGTCCAAGATCTTCTTTGTTTCTTTTTCCGTGTTTAAATTGACCCTATCCAACGTGTTTAACCAACCAACCAACCAACCAACCAACTAATCAATCAATCAATCAATCAAGTAATCAATCAATCATAATCATGATCAATCAATCAATCAGTCAAGTAATCAATCAATCATGATGATGATCAATCAATCATGTTTCATGAAAAATTGAAATTTAATATGGTTCTTGCGTCACTTCTGAAAAAACATGTACTCTGAAACTACAAGTACAATCGACCTCAAAATTTGCAGTCAGCAGTGCATACATGTACTAAAAGTTTATAAAAAAACTTGGTGCAGCTACCTCTCAAGAATTTTCCTAGAGAAAATAAATGGCAATGCCGTAAAAATCGCTGGCTAGGTCCGTAAATCTCAGTAAAAACCTACAATAAAATGTCCGCTCCGAGATTGAAATACTAATCTGTGTTACAAACAAGTGCTGAAAATGTACATTATCAGAAAATAATCAATAAATGTGTTTTAAAGTTACACCGGATCAATTAAATCCAAAACATGCACTGCCCGTGAACTGTCAACAAGATGTCAATTTCCTACAATGACAAAAGAAATTACATTGTGTACATTCCATCTCTATAGATGTTGTCTGTCCAACGTCCCGACCTAAAGAGAAATAAAAAGACTATCTTTTCGTTATTATAAACCCGTGTCACGTGATGTGGCGCGCGCGCTGTACCTAAAATAAAAGAAAACTTTCCAAACTAAACATGAACCTTTTCCGTAACAATAATATAAACCCCATACAGAAACAAACAAACAAACAAACAAACAAACCCCCCCCCCCCCCCCCCAATTCAATTAATTTTAAAGGGGAAAGACCCCCTACAATTGCTTTTTTAAAGCAATTGATTTATATTGTAAAGAACCTTTTTACCATTCTGTTCCCTTAAAAAAAAAAAAAAAAAATCCGAGACCCCGTTTTGGCCCCCCCCCCCCCCCCCCCTTTTTTTTTAACCCTTCACTTACAACTGAATGTAGGTTGTGTGCTATCGATCCTTTCAACGTAAAACGAACGACAACTCCAGTTTTTTCCATATTATTAGGTCTTTCCACATTTCTGTGGAAAGTCCTATTGTATTTGTTCTGATTATTATTAGGTCTTTCCACTTTTCTGTGGAAAGACCTATTGTTTTTCTTCTGATTATTTTTTTTTTTTTTTTTTTTTTTTTCTTCCGCCTAATTTTGTTCTTGCGATAAACATTTGTTTCGCAATATGTCGCTTAGATATTTTGTATATGATATCGAACAGTTTATGCGCTTTTGAAATTTACCCTGCGTAAACGAATACTTTTCTTTGTAGGAGTTATCTCCCCCAAACACTGTTTTCCTTGTTAGCGCATCTCCTTCGTAACAAAAAAAGATATCGACAAAATTCATTTTACAAATTGTTAGTTACATCCTCAGTAATTTTTGGCGTATTTGGATCGAAGCGATTCGAAGAAATTTTATAGGAGTTATCTATCTTTACGGAATAATTTGTCGGTATGTTTTTTTAACTCATAAACCGTTAAACCGTATAACCCTGGAATGTTTTTATTTGAGTCCCCTGATTCCTAACTTAGAAAATTAGGTCAAGGTCAAAGGTCAAGGTCATATTTTTAGATTTTCATATGTCTTTGATTTCCCTATAACTCTTGAACAGTTATAGATACAAAAAAAATAAGCAGTGAAAAATGCTTGGGTACTTCAAGGGGCAACTTTTTTACATTATGACTATATTGATTTTACCATCATGTAAGGGACATAACTCCCATCGATGGTTTTTAAAAAGCATTTTTAGGCAAAACTCTTAAACAAAAGGTCCTTGACCCATAGGGTCTTTTGCAATGACCTTGTGGAGCAATGACCTTGACGAAGGTTACAAGGTCAAAGGTCAAGGTCATCAAATTATGTGGTTTTGGCATTATTTAAACAGTTTTATGTGTGTTTGAATTTCAACCAACCAACCAACCAACCAACCAACCCAATCAATCAATCAATCAATCATGATCATGATCAATCAACCAATAATGATCATGATCAATCAATCAATCATGTTTCCGTCTCATGTGTTTCTTATAGGGTTCAACCAACCAACCAACCAATCAATCACTCACTCACTCACTCAATCAATCAATCAATCAATCAATCAATCATGATCATGATCAACCAATCATGTTTCCGTCTCATGTGTTTAATAAAGGGTCCAAGATCTTCTTTGTTTCTTTTTCCGTGTTTAAATTGACCCTATCCAACGTGTTTAACCAACCAACCAACCAACCAACCAACTAATCAATCAATCAATCAATCAAGTAATCAATCAATCATAATCATGATCAATCAATCAATCAGTCAAGTAATCAATCAATCATGATGATGATCAATCAATCATGTTTCATGAAAAATTGAAATTTAATATGGTTCTTGCGTCACTTCTGAAAAAAAAAATCCACATGTACTCTGAAACTACAAGTACAATCGACCTCAAAATTTGCAGGTCAGCAGTGCATACATGTACTAAAAGTTTATAAAAAAACTTGGTGCAGCTACCTCTCAAGAATTTTCCCTAGAGAAAATAAATGGCAATGCCGTAAAAATCGCTGGCTAGGTCCGTAAATCTCAGTAAAAAACCTACAATAAAATGTCCGCTCCGAGATTGAAATACTAATCTGTGTACAAACAAGTGCTGAAAAATGTACATTATCAGAAAATAATCAATAAATGTGTTTTAAAGTTACACCCGGATCAATTAAATCCAAAACATGCACTGCCCGTGAACTGTCAACAAGATGTCAATTTCCTACAATGACAAAAGAAATTACATTGTGTACATTCCATCTCTATAGATGTTGTCTGTCCAACGTCCCGACCTAAAGAGAAATAAAAAGACTATCTTTTCGTTATTATAAACCCGTGTCACGTGATGTGGCGCGCGCGCTGTACCTAAAATAAAAGAAAAACTTTCCAAACTAAACATGAACCTTTTCCGGTAACAATAATATAAACCCCATACAGAAACAAACAAACAAACAAACAAACAAACCCCCCCCCCCCAAATCAATTAATTTTAAAGGGGGAAAGACCCCCTACAATTGCTTTTTTAAAGCAATTGATTTATATTGTAAAGAACCTTTTTAACCATTCTGTTCCCTTAAAAAAAAAAAAAAAAAATCCCGAGACCCCGTTTTGCCCCCACCCCCCCCCCCCCTTTTTTTTTAACCCTTCACTTACAACTGAATGTAGGTTGTGTGCTATCGATCCTTTCAACGTAAAACGAACGACAACTCCAGTTTTTTCCATATTATTAGGTCTTTCCACATTTCTGTGGAAAGTCCTATTGTATTTTGTTCTGATTATTATTAGGTCTTTCCACTTTTCTGTGGAAAGACCTATTGTTTTTCTTCTGATTATTTTTTTTTTTTTTTTTTTTTTTTTTCTTCCGCCTAATTTTGTTCTTGCGATAAACATTTGTTTCGCAATATGTCGCTTAGATATTTTGTATATGATATCGAACAGTTTATGCGCTTTTGAAATTTACCCTGCGTAAACGAATACTTTTCTTTGTAGGAGTTATCTCCCCAAACACTGTTTTCCTTGTTAGCGCATCTCCTTCGTAACAAAAAAAGATATCGACAAAATTCATTTTACAAATTGTTAGTTACATCCTCAGTAATTTTTGGCGTATTTGGATCGAAGCGATTCGAAGAAATTTTATAGGAGTTATCTATCTTTACGGAATAAATTTGTCGGTATGTTTTTTTAACTCATAAACCGTTAACCGTATAACCCTGGAATGTTTTTTATTTGAGTCCCCTGATTTCCTAACTTAGAAAATTAGGTCAAGGTCAAAGGTCAAGGTCATATTTTAGATTTTCATATGTCTTTGATTTCCCTATAACTCTTGAACAGTTATAGATACAAAAAAAATAAGCAGTGAAAAATGCTTGGTACTTCAAGGGGCAACTTTTTTACATTATGACTATATTGATTTTACCATCATGTAAGGGACATAACTCCCATCGATGGTTTTTAAAAAGCCATTTTTAGGCAAAACTCTTAAACAAAAGGTCCTTGACCCATAGGGTGGTCTTTTGCAATGACCTTGTGGAGCAATGACCTTGACGAAGGTTACAAGGTCAAAGGTCAAGGTCATCAAATTATGTGGTTTTGGCATTATTTAAACAGTTTTATGTGTGTTTGAATTTCAACCAACCAACCAACCAACCAACAACCAATCAATCAATCAATCAATCATGATCATGATCAATCAACCAATAATGATCATGATCAATCAATCAATCATGTTTCCGTCTCATGTGTTTCTTATAGGGTTCAACCAACCAACCAACCAATCAATCACTCACTCACTCACTCAATCAATCAATCAATCATCAATCAATCATGATCATGATCAACCAATCATGTTTCCGTCTCATGTGTTAATAAAGGGTCCAAGATCTTCTTTGTTTCTTTTTCCGTGTTTAAATTGACCCTATCCAACGTGTTTAACCAACCAACCAACCAACCAACCAACTAATCAATCAATCAATCAATCAAGTAATCAATCAATCATAATCATGATCAATCAATCAATCAGTCAAGTAATCAATCAATCATGATGATGATCAATCAATCATGTTTCATGAAAAATTGAAATTTAATATGGTTCTTGCGTCACTTCTGAAAAAAAAATCCACATGTACTCTGAAACTACAAGTACAATCGACCTCAAAATTTGCAGTCAGCAGTGCATACATGTACTAAAAGTTTATAAAAAAACTTGGTGCAGCTACCTCTCAAGAATTTTCCTAGAGAAAATAAATGGCAATGCCGTAAAAATCGCTGGCTAGGTCCGTAAATCTCAGTAAAAACCTACAATAAAATGTCCGCTCCGAGATTGAAATACTAATCTGTGTTACAAACAAGTGCTGAAAAATGTACATTATCAGAAAATAATCAATAAATGTGTTTTAAAGTTACACCGGATCAATTAAATCCAAAACATGCACTGCCCGTGAACTGTCAACAAGATGTCAATTTCCTACAATGACAAAAGAAATTACATTGTGTACATTCCATCTCTATAGATGTTGTCTGTCCAACGTCCCGACCTAAAGAGAAATAAAAAGACTATCTTTTCGTTATTATAAACCCGTGTCACGTGATGTGGCGCGCGCGCTGTACCTAAAATAAAAGAAAAACTTTCCAAACTAAACATGAACCTTTTCCGGTAACAATAATATAAACCCCATACAGAAACAAACAAACAAACAAACAAACAAACCCCCCCCCCCCCCCCCAATTCAATTAATTTTAAAGGGGGAAAGACCCCCTACAATTGCTTTTTTAAAGCAATTGATTTATATTGTAAAGAACCTTTTTAACCATTCTGTTCCCTTAAAAAAAAAAAAAAAAAAATCCCGAGACCCCGTTTTGCCCCCCCCCCCCCCCTTTTTTTTTAACCCTTCACTTACAACTGAATGTAGGTTGTGTGCTATCGATCCTTTCAACGTAAAACGAACGACAACTCCAGTTTTTTCCATATTATTAGGTCTTTCCACATTTCTGTGGAAAGTCCTATTGTATTTGTTCTGATTATTATTAGGTCTTTCCACTTTTCTGTGGAAAGACCTATTGTTTTTCTTCTGATTATTTTTTTTTTTTTTTTTTTTTTTTTCTTCCGCCTAATTTTGTTCTTGCGATAAACATTTGTTTCGCAATATGTCGCTTAGATATTTTGTATATGATATCGAACAGTTTATGCGCTTTTGAAATTTACCCTGCGTAAACGAATACTTTTCTTTGTAGGAGTTATCTCCCCAAACACTGTTTTCCTTGTTAGCGCATCTCCTTCGTAACAAAAAAAGATATCGACAAAATTCATTTTACAAATTGTTAGTTACATCCTCAGTAATTTTTGGCGTATTTGGATCGAAGCGATTCGAAGAAATTTTATAGGAGTTATCTATCTTTACGGAATAAATTTGTCGGTATGTTTTTTTAACTCATAAACCGTTAACCGTATAACCCTGGAATGTTTTTATTTGAGTCCCCTGATTCCTAACTTAGAAAATTAGGTCAAGGTCAAAGGTCAAGGTCATATTTTAGATTTTCATATGTCTTTGATTTCCCTATAACTCTTGAACAGTTATAGATACAAAAAAAATAAGCAGTGAAAAATGCTTGGTACTTCAAGGGGCAACTTTTTTACATTATGACTATATTGATTTTACCATCATGTAAGGGACATAACTCCCATCGATGGTTTTTAAAAAGCCATTTTTAGGCAAAACTCTTAAACAAAAGGTCCTTGACCCATAGGGTCTTTTGCAATGACCTTGTGGAGCAATGACCTTGACGAAGGTTACAAGGTCAAAGGTCAAGGTCATCAAATTATGTGGTTTTGGCATTATTTAAACAGTTTTATGTGTGTTTGAATTTCAACCAACCAACCAACCAACCAACCAACCAATCAATCAATCAATCAATCATGATCATGATCAATCAACCAATAATGATCATGATCAATCAATCAATCATGTTTCCGTCTCATGTGTTTCTTATAGGGTTCAACCAACCAACCAACCAATCAATCACTCACTCACTCACTCAATCAATCAATCAATCAATCAATCAATCATGATCATGATCAACCAATCATGTTTCCGTCTCATGTGTTTAATAAAGGGTCCAAGATCTTCTTTGTTTCTTTTTCCGTGTTTAAATTGACCCTATCCAACGTGTTTAACCAACCAACCAACCAACCAACCAACTAATCAATCAATCAATCAATCAAGTAATCAATCAATCATAATCATGATCAATCAATCAATCAGTCAAGTAATCAATCAATCATGATGATGATCAATCAATCATGTTTCATGAAAAATTGAAATTTAATATGGTTCTTGCGTCACTTCTGAAAAAAAAATCCACATGTACTCTGAAACTACAAGTACAATCGACCTCAAAATTTGCAGTCAGCAGTGCATACATGTACTAAAAGTTTATAAAAAAACTTGGTGCAGCTACCTCTCAAGAATTTTCCTAGAGAAAATAAATGGCAATGCCGTAAAAATCGCTGGCTAGGTCCGTAAATCTCAGTAAAAACCTACAATAAAATGTCCGCTCCGAGATTGAAATACTAATCTGTGTTACAAACAAGTGCTGAAAAATGTACAATTATCAGAAAATAATCAATAAATGTGTTTTAAAGTTACACCGGATCAATTAAATCCAAAACATGCACTGCCCGTGAACTGTCAACAAGATGTCAATTTCCTACAATGACAAAAGAAATTACATTGTGTACATTCCATCTCTATAGATGTTGTCTGTCCAACGTCCCGACCTAAAGAGAAATAAAAAGACTATCTTTTCGTTATTATAAACCCGTGTCACGTGATGTGGCGCGCGCGCTGTACCTAAAATAAAAGAAAAACTTTCCAAACTAAACATGAACCTTTTCCGGTAACAATAATATAAACCCCATACAGAAACAAACAAACAAACAAACAAACAAACCCCCCCCCCCCCCCCCAATTCAATTAATTTTAAAGGGGGAAAGACCCCCTACAATTGCTTTTTTAAAGCAATTGATTTATATTGTAAAGAACCTTTTTAACCATTCTGTTCCCTTAAAAAAAAAAAAAAAAAAATCCCGAGACCCCGTTTTGCCCCCCCCCCCCCCCTTTTTTTTTAACCCTTCACTTACAACTGAATGTAGGTTGTGTGCTATCGATCCTTTCAACGTAAAACGAACGACAACTCCAGTTTTTTCCATATTATTAGGTCTTTCCACATTTCTGTGGAAAGTCCTATTGTATTTGTTCTGATTATTATTAGGTCTTTCCACTTTTCTGTGGAAAGACCTATTGTTTTTCTTCTGATTATTTTTTTTTTTTTTTTTTTTTTTTTCTTCCGCCTAATTTTGTTCTTGCGATAAACATTTGTTTCGCAATATGTCGCTTAGATATTTTGTATATGATATCGAACAGTTTATGCGCTTTTGAAATTTACCCTGCGTAAACGAATACTTTTCTTTGTAGGAGTTATCTCCCCAAACACTGTTTTCCTTGTTAGCGCATCTCCTTCGTAACAAAAAAAGATATCGACAAAATTCATTTTACAAATTGTTAGTTACATCCTCAGTAATTTTTGGCGTATTTGGATCGAAGCGATTCGAAGAAATTTTATAGGAGTTATCTATCTTTACGGAATAAATTTGTCGGTATGTTTTTTTAACTCATAAACCGTTAACCGTATAACCCTGGAATGTTTTTATTTGAGTCCCCTGATTCCTAACTTAGAAAATTAGGTCAAGGTCAAAGGTCAAGGTCATATTTTAGATTTTCATATGTCTTTGATTTCCCTATAACTCTTGAACAGTTATAGATACAAAAAAAATAAGCAGTGAAAAATGCTTGGTACTTCAAGGGGCAACTTTTTTACATTATGACTATATTGATTTTACCATCATGTAAGGGACATAACTCCCATCGATGGTTTTTAAAAAGCCATTTTTAGGCAAAACTCTTAAACAAAAGGTCCTTGACCCATAGGGTCTTTTGCAATGACCTTGTGGAGCAATGACCTTGACGAAGGTTACAAGGTCAAAGGTCAAGGTCATCAAATTATGTGGTTTTGGCATTATTTAAACAGTTTTATGTGTGTTTGAATTTCAACCAACCAACCAACCAACCAACCAACCAATCAATCAATCAATCAATCATGATCATGATCAATCAACCAATAATGATCATGATCAATCAATCAATCATGTTTCCGTCTCATGTGTTTCTTATAGGGTTCAACCAACCAACCAACCAATCAATCACTCACTCACTCACTCAATCAATCAATCAATCAATCAATCAATCATGATCATGATCAACCAATCATGTTTCCGTCTCATGTGTTTAATAAAGGGTCCAAGATCTTCTTTGTTTCTTTTTCCGTGTTTAAATTGACCCTATCCAACGTGTTTAACCAACCAACCAACCAACCAACCAACTAATCAATCAATCAATCAATCAAGTAATCAATCAATCATAATCATGATCAATCAATCAATCAGTCAAGTAATCAATCAATCATGATGATGATCAATCAATCATGTTTCATGAAAAATTGAAATTTAATATGGTTCTTGCGTCACTTCTGAAAAAAAAATCCACATGTACTCTGAAACTACAAGTACAATCGACCTCAAAATTTGCAGTCAGCAGTGCATACATGTACTAAAAGTTTATAAAAAAACTTGGTGCAGCTACCTCTCAAGAATTTTCCTAGAGAAAATAAATGGCAATGCCGTAAAAATCGCTGGCTAGGTCCGTAAATCTCAGTAAAAACCTACAATAAAATGTCCGCTCCGAGATTGAAATACTAATCTGTGTTACAAACAAGTGCTGAAAAATGTACATTATCAGAAAATAATCAATAAATGTGTTTTAAAGTTACACCGGATCAATTAAATCCAAAACATGCACTGCCCGTGAACTGTCAACAAGATGTCAATTTCCTACAATGACAAAAGAAATTACATTGTGTACATTCCATCTCTATAGATGTTGTCTGTCCAACGTCCCGACCTAAAGAGAAATAAAAAGACTATCTTTTCGTTATTATAAACCCGTGTCACGTGATGTGGCGCGCGCGCTGTACCTAAAATAAAAGAAAAACTTTCCAAACTAAACATGAACCTTTTCCGGTAACAATAATATAAACCCCATACAGAAACAAACAAACAAACAAACAAACAAACCCCCCCCCCCCCCCCCCCCAATTCAATTAATTTTAAAGGGGGAAAGACCCCCTACAATTGCTTTTTTAAAGCAATTGATTTATATTGTAAAGAACCTTTTTAACCATTCTGTTCCCTTAAAAAAAAAAAAAAAAAAATCCCGAGACCCCGTTTTGCCCCCCCCCCCCCCCTTTTTTTTTAACCCTTCACTTACAACTGAATGTAGGTTGTGTGCTATCGATCCTTTCAACGTAAAACGAACGACAACTCCAGTTTTTTCCATATTATTAGGTCTTTCCACATTTCTGTGGAAAGTCCTATTGTATTTGTTCTGATTATTATTAGGTCTTTCCACTTTTCTGTGGAAAGACCTATTGTTTTTCTTCTGATTATTTTTTTTTTTTTTTTTTTTTTTTTCTTCCGCCTAATTTTGTTCTTGCGATAAACATTTGTTTCGCAATATGTCGCTTAGATATTTTGTATATGATATCGAACAGTTTATGCGCTTTTGAAATTTACCCTGCGTAAACGAATACTTTTCTTTGTAGGAGTTATCTCCCCAAACACTGTTTTCCTTGTTAGCGCATCTCCTTCGTAACAAAAAAAGATATCGACAAAATTCATTTTACAAATTGTTAGTTACATCCTCAGTAATTTTTGGCGTATTTGGATCGAAGCGATTCGAAGAAATTTTATAGGAGTTATCTATCTTTACGGAATAAATTTGTCGGTATGTTTTTTTAACTCATAAACCGTTAACCGTATAACCCTGGAATGTTTTTATTTGAGTCCCCTGATTCCTAACTTAGAAAATTAGGTCAAGGTCAAAGGTCAAGGTCATATTTTAGATTTTCATATGTCTTTGATTTCCCTATAACTCTTGAACAGTTATAGATACAAAAAAAATAAGCAGTGAAAAATGCTTGGTACTTCAAGGGGCAACTTTTTTACATTATGACTATATTGATTTTACCATCATGTAAGGGACATAACTCCCATCGATGGTTTTTAAAAAGCCATTTTTAGGCAAAACTCTTAAACAAAAGGTCCTTGACCCATAGGGTCTTTTGCAATGACCTTGTGGAGCAATGACCTTGACGAAGGTTACAAGGTCAAAGGTCAAGGTCATCAAATTATGTGGTTTTGGCATTATTTAAACAGTTTTATGTGTGTTTGAATTTCAACCAACCAACCAACCAACCAACCAACCAATCAATCAATCAATCAATCATGATCATGATCAATCAACCAATAATGATCATGATCAATCAATCAATCATGTTTCCGTCTCATGTGTTTCTTATAGGGTTCAACCAACCAACCAACCAATCAATCACTCACTCACTCACTCAATCAATCAATCAATCAATCAATCAATCATGATCATGATCAACCAATCATGTTTCCGTCTCATGTGTTTAATAAAGGGTCCAAGATCTTCTTTGTTTCTTTTTCCGTGTTTAAATTGACCCTATCCAACGTGTTTAACCAACCAACCAACCAACCAACCAACTAATCAATCAATCAATCAATCAAGTAATCAATCAATCATAATCATGATCAATCAATCAATCAGTCAAGTAATCAATCAATCATGATGATGATCAATCAATCATGTTTCATGAAAAATTGAAATTTAATATGGTTCTTGCGTCACTTCTGAAAAAAAAATCCACATGTACTCTGAAACTACAAGTACAATCGACCTCAAAATTTGCAGTCAGCAGTGCATACATGTACTAAAAGTTTATAAAAAAACTTGGTGCAGCTACCTCTCAAGAATTTTCCTAGAGAAAATAAATGGCAATGCCGTAAAAATCGCTGGCTAGGTCCGTAAATCTCAGTAAAAACCTACAATAAAATGTCCGCTCCGAGATTGAAATACTAATCTGTGTTACAAACAAGTGCTGAAAAATGTACATTATCAGAAAATAATCAATAAATGTGTTTTAAAGTTACACCGGATCAATTAAATCCAAAACATGCACTGCCCGTGAACTGTCAACAAGATGTCAATTTCCTACAATGACAAAAGAAATTACATTGTGTACATTCCATCTCTATAGATGTTGTCTGTCCAACGTCCCGACCTAAAGAGAAATAAAAAGACTATCTTTTCGTTATTATAAACCCGTGTCACGTGATGTGGCGCGCGCGCTGTACCTAAAATAAAAGAAAAACTTTCCAAACTAAACATGAACCTTTTCCGGTAACAATAATATAAACCCCATACAGAAACAAACAAACAAACAAACAAACAAACCCCCCCCCCCCCCCCCCAATTCAATTAATTTTAAAGGGGGAAAGACCCCCTACAATTGCTTTTTTAAAGCAATTGATTTATATTGTAAAGAACCTTTTTAACCATTCTGTTCCCTTAAAAAAAAAAAAAAAAAAATCCCGAGACCCCGTTTTGCCCCCCCCCCCCCCTTTTTTTTTAACCCTTCACTTACAACTGAATGTAGGTTGTGTGCTATCGATCCTTTCAACGTAAAACGAACGACAACTCCAGTTTTTTCCATATTATTAGGTCTTTCCACATTTCTGTGGAAAGTCCTATTGTATTTGTTCTGATTATTATTAGGTCTTTCCACTTTTCTGTGGAAAGACCTATTGTTTTTCTTCTGATTATTTTTTTTTTTTTTTTTTTTTTTTTTCTTCCGCCTAATTTTGTTCTTGCGATAAACATTTGTTTCGCAATATGTCGCTTAGATATTTTGTATATGATATCGAACAGTTTATGCGCTTTTGAAATTTACCCTGCGTAAACGAATACTTTTCTTTGTAGGAGTTATCTCCCCAAACACTGTTTTCCTTGTTAGCGCATCTCCTTCGTAACAAAAAAAGATATCGACAAAATTCATTTTACAAATTGTTAGTTACATCCTCAGTAATTTTTGGCGTATTTGGATCGAAGCGATTCGAAGAAATTTTATAGGAGTTATCTATCTTTACGGAATAAATTTGTCGGTATGTTTTTTTAACTCATAAACCGTTAACCGTATAACCCTGGAATGTTTTTATTTGAGTCCCCTGATTCCTAACTTAGAAAATTAGGTCAAGGTCAAAGGTCAAGGTCATATTTTAGATTTTCATATGTCTTTGATTTCCCTATAACTCTTGAACAGTTATAGATACAAAAAAAATAAGCAGTGAAAAATGCTTGGTACTTCAAGGGGCAACTTTTTTACATTATGACTATATTGATTTTACCATCATGTAAGGGACATAACTCCCATCGATGGTTTTTAAAAAGCCATTTTTAGGCAAAACTCTTAAACAAAAGGTCCTTGACCCATAGGGTCTTTTGCAATGACCTTGTGGAGCAATGACCTTGACGAAGGTTACAAGGTCAAAGGTCAAGGTCATCAAATTATGTGGTTTTGGCATTATTTAAACAGTTTTATGTGTGTTTGAATTTCAACCAACCAACCAACCAACCAACCAACCAATCAATCAATCAATCAATCATGATCATGATCAATCAACCAATAATGATCATGATCAATCAATCAATCATGTTTCCGTCTCATGTGTTTCTTATAGGGTTCAACCAACCAACCAACCAATCAATCACTCACTCAATCAATCAATCAATCAATCAATCAATCATGATCATGATCAACCAATCATGTTTCCGTCTCATGTGTTTAATAAAGGGTCCAAGATCTTCTTTGTTTCTTTTTCCGTGTTTAAATTGACCCTATCCAACGTGTTTAACCAACCAACCAACCAACCAACCAACTAATCAATCAATCAATCAATCAAGTAATCAATCAATCATAATCATGATCAATCAATCAATCAGTCAAGTAATCAATCAATCATGATGATGATCAATCAATCATGTTTCATGAAAAATTGAAATTTAATATGGTTCTTGCGTCACTTCTGAAAAAAAAATCCACATGTACTCTGAAACTACAAGTACAATCGACCTCAAAATTTGCAGTCAGCAGTGCATACATGTACTAAAAGTTTATAAAAAAACTTGGTGCAGCTACCTCTCAAGAATTTTCCTAGAGAAAATAAATGGCAATGCCGTAAAAATCGCTGGCTAGGTCCGTAAATCTCAGTAAAAACCTACAATAAAATGTCCGCTCCGAGATTGAAATACTAATCTGTGTTACAAACAAGTGCTGAAAAATGTACATTATCAGAAAATAATCAATAAATGTGTTTTAAAGTTACACCGGATCAATTAAATCCAAAACATGCACTGCCCGTGAACTGTCAACAAGATGTCAATTTCCTACAATGACAAAAGAAATTACATTGTGTACATTCCATCTCTATAGATGTTGTCTGTCCAACGTCCCGACCTAAAGAGAAATAAAAAGACTATCTTTTCGTTATTATAAACCCGTGTCACGTGATGTGGCGCGCGCGCTGTACCTAAAATAAAAGAAAAACTTTCCAAACTAAACATGAACCTTTTCCGGTAACAATAATATAAACCCCATACAGAAACAAACAAACAAACAAACAAACAAACCCCCCCCCCCCCCCCCCCCCCAATTCAATTAATTTTAAAGGGGGAAAGACCCCCTACAATTGCTTTTTTAAAGCAATTGATTTATATTGTAAAGAACCTTTTTAACCATTCTGTTCCCTTAAAAAAAAAAAAAAAAAAATCCCGAGACCCCGTTTTGCCCCCCCCCCCCCCTTTTTTTTTAACCCTTCACTTACAACTGAATGTAGGTTGTGTGCTATCGATCCTTTCAACGTAAAACGAACGACAACTCCAGTTTTTTCCATATTATTAGGTCTTTCCACATTTCTGTGGAAAGTCCTATTGTATTTGTTCTGATTATTATTAGGTCTTTCCACTTTTCTGTGGAAAGACCTATTGTTTTTCTTCTGATTATTTTTTTTTTTTTTTTTTTTTTTTTTCTTCCGCCTAATTTTGTTCTTGCGATAAACATTTGTTTCGCAATATGTCGCTTAGATATTTTGTATATGATATCGAACAGTTTATGCGCTTTTGAAATTTACCCTGCGTAAACGAATACTTTTCTTTGTAGGAGTTATCTCCCCAAACACTGTTTTCCTTGTTAGCGCATCTCCTTCGTAACAAAAAAAGATATCGACAAAATTCATTTTACAAATTGTTAGTTACATCCTCAGTAATTTTTGGCGTATTTGGATCGAAGCGATTCGAAGAAATTTTATAGGAGTTATCTATCTTTACGGAATAAATTTGTCGGTATGTTTTTTTAACTCATAAACCGTTAACCGTATAACCCTGGAATGTTTTTATTTGAGTCCCCTGATTCCTAACTTAGAAAATTAGGTCAAGGTCAAAGGTCAAGGTCATATTTTAGATTTTCATATGTCTTTGATTTCCCTATAACTCTTGAACAGTTATAGATACAAAAAAAATAAGCAGTGAAAAATGCTTGGTACTTCAAGGGGCAACTTTTTTACATTATGACTATATTGATTTTACCATCATGTAAGGGACATAACTCCCATCGATGGTTTTTAAAAAGCCATTTTTAGGCAAAACTCTTAAACAAAAGGTCCTTGACCCATAGGGTCTTTTGCAATGACCTTGTGGAGCAATGACCTTGACGAAGGTTACAAGGTCAAAGGTCAAGGTCATCAAATTATGTGGTTTTGGCATTATTTAAACAGTTTTATGTGTGTTTGAATTTCAACCAACCAACCAACCAACCAACCAACCAATCAATCAATCAATCAATCATGATCATGATCAATCAACCAATAATGATCATGATCAATCAATCAATCATGTTTCCGTCTCATGTGTTTCTTATAGGGTTCAACCAACCAACCAACCAATCAATCACTCACTCACTCACTCAATCAATCAATCAATCAATCAATCAATCATGATCATGATCAACCAATCATGTTTCCGTCTCATGTGTTTAATAAAGGGTCCAAGATCTTCTTTGTTTCTTTTTCCGTGTTTAAATTGACCCTATCCAACGTGTTTAACCAACCAACCAACCAACCAACCAACTAATCAATCAATCAATCAATCAAGTAATCAATCAATCATAATCATGATCAATCAATCAATCAGTCAAGTAATCAATCAATCATGATGATGATCAATCAATCATGTTTCATGAAAAATTGAAATTTAATATGGTTCTTGCGTCACTTCTGAAAAAAAAATCCACATGTACTCTGAAACTACAAGTACAATCGACCTCAAAATTTGCAGTCAGCAGTGCATACATGTACTAAAAGTTTATAAAAAAACTTGGTGCAGCTACCTCTCAAGAATTTTCCTAGAGAAAATAAATGGCAATGCCGTAAAAATCGCTGGCTAGGTCCGTAAATCTCAGTAAAAACCTACAATAAAATGTCCGCTCCGAGATTGAAATACTAATCTGTGTTACAAACAAGTGCTGAAAAATGTACATTATCAGAAAATAATCAATAAATGTGTTTTAAAGTTACACCGGATCAATTAAATCCAAAACATGCACTGCCCGTGAACTGTCAACAAGATGTCAATTTCCTACAATGACAAAAGAAATTACATTGTGTACATTCCATCTCTATAGATGTTGTCTGTCCAACGTCCCGACCTAAAGAGAAATAAAAAGACTATCTTTTCGTTATTATAAACCCGTGTCACGTGATGTGGCGCGCGCGCTGTACCTAAAATAAAAGAAAAACTTTCCAAACTAAACATGAACCTTTTCCGGTAACAATAATATAAACCCCATACAGAAACAAACAAACAAACAAACAAACAAACCCCCCCCCCCCCCCCCCCCAATTCAATTAATTTTAAAGGGGGAAAGACCCCCTACAATTGCTTTTTTAAAGCAATTGATTTATATTGTAAAGAACCTTTTTAACCATTCTGTTCCCTTAAAAAAAAAAAAAAAAAAATCCCGAGACCCCGTTTTGCCCCCCCCCCCCCCCTTTTTTTTTAACCCTTCACTTACAACTGAATGTAGGTTGTGTGCTATCGATCCTTTCAACGTAAAACGAACGACAACTCCAGTTTTTTCCATATTATTAGGTCTTTCCACATTTCTGTGGAAAGTCCTATTGTATTTGTTCTGATTATTATTAGGTCTTTCCACTTTTCTGTGGAAAGACCTATTGTTTTTCTTCTGATTATTTTTTTTTTTTTTTTTTTTTTTTTTCTTCCGCCTAATTTTGTTCTTGCGATAAACATTTGTTTCGCAATATGTCGCTTAGATATTTTGTATATGATATCGAACAGTTTATGCGCTTTTGAAATTTACCCTGCGTAAACGAATACTTTTCTTTGTAGGAGTTATCTCCCCAAACACTGTTTTCCTTGTTAGCGCATCTCCTTCGTAACAAAAAAAGATATCGACAAAATTCATTTTACAAATTGTTAGTTACATCCTCAGTAATTTTTGGCGTATTTGGATCGAAGCGATTCGAAGAAATTTTATAGGAGTTATCTATCTTTACGGAATAAATTTGTCGGTATGTTTTTTTAACTCATAAACCGTTAACCGTATAACCCTGGAATGTTTTTATTTGAGTCCCCTGATTCCTAACTTAGAAAATTAGGTCAAGGTCAAAGGTCAAGGTCATATTTTAGATTTTCATATGTCTTTGATTTCCCTATAACTCTTGAACAGTTATAGATACAAAAAAAATAAGCAGTGAAAAATGCTTGGTACTTCAAGGGGCAACTTTTTTACATTATGACTATATTGATTTTACCATCATGTAAGGGACATAACTCCCATCGATGGTTTTTAAAAAGCCATTTTTAGGCAAAACTCTTAAACAAAAGGTCCTTGACCCATAGGGTCTTTTGCAATGACCTTGTGGAGCAATGACCTTGACGAAGGTTACAAGGTCAAAGGTCAAGGTCATCAAATTATGTGGTTTTGGCATTATTTAAACAGTTTTATGTGTGTTTGAATTTCAACCAACCAACCAACCAACCAACCAACCAATCAATCAATCAATCAATCATGATCATGATCAATCAACCAATAATGATCATGATCAATCAATCAATCATGTTTCCGTCTCATGTGTTTCTTATAGGGTTCAACCAACCAACCAACCAATCAATCACTCACTCAATCAATCAATCAATCAATCAATCAATCATGATCATGATCAACCAATCATGTTTCCGTCTCATGTGTTTAATAAAGGGTCCAAGATCTTCTTTGTTTCTTTTTCCGTGTTTAAATTGACCCTATCCAACGTGTTTAACCAACCAACCAACCAACCAACCAACTAATCAATCAATCAATCAATCAAGTAATCAATCAATCATAATCATGATCAATCAATCAATCAGTCAAGTAATCAATCAATCATGATGATGATCAATCAATCATGTTTCATGAAAAATTGAAATTTAATATGGTTCTTGCGTCACTTCTGAAAAAAAAATCCACATGTACTCTGAAACTACAAGTACAATCGACCTCAAAATTTGCAGTCAGCAGTGCATACATGTACTAAAAGTTTATAAAAAAACTTGGTGCAGCTACCTCTCAAGAATTTTCCTAGAGAAAATAAATGGCAATGCCGTAAAAATCGCTGGCTAGGTCCGTAAATCTCAGTAAAAACCTACAATAAAATGTCCGCTCCGAGATTGAAATACTAATCTGTGTTACAAACAAGTGCTGAAAAATGTACATTATCAGAAAATAATCAATAAATGTGTTTTAAAGTTACACCGGATCAATTAAATCCAAAACATGCACTGCCCGTGAACTGTCAACAAGATGTCAATTTCCTACAATGACAAAAGAAATTACATTGTGTACATTCCATCTCTATAGATGTTGTCTGTCCAACGTCCCGACCTAAAGAGAAATAAAAAGACTATCTTTTCGTTATTATAAACCCGTGTCACGTGATGTGGCGCGCGCGCTGTACCTAAAATAAAAGAAAAACTTTCCAAACTAAACATGAACCTTTTCCGGTAACAATAATATAAACCCCATACAGAAACAAACAAACAAACAAACAAACAAACCCCCCCCCCCCCCCCCCCCCCAATTCAATTAATTTTAAAGGGGGAAAGACCCCCTACAATTGCTTTTTTAAAGCAATTGATTTATATTGTAAAGAACCTTTTTAACCATTCTGTTCCCTTAAAAAAAAAAAAAAAAAAATCCCGAGACCCCGTTTTGCCCCCCCCCCCCCCCCTTTTTTTTTAACCCTTCACTTACAACTGAATGTAGGTTGTGTGCTATCGATCCTTTCAACGTAAAACGAACGACAACTCCAGTTTTTTCCATATTATTAGGTCTTTCCACATTTCTGTGGAAAGTCCTATTGTATTTGTTCTGATTATTATTAGGTCTTTCCACTTTTCTGTGGAAAGACCTATTGTTTTTCTTCTGATTATTTTTTTTTTTTTTTTTTTTTTTTTTCTTCCGCCTAATTTTGTTCTTGCGATAAACATTTGTTTCGCAATATGTCGCTTAGATATTTTGTATATGATATCGAACAGTTTATGCGCTTTTGAAATTTACCCTGCGTAAACGAATACTTTTCTTTGTAGGAGTTATCTCCCCAAACACTGTTTTCCTTGTTAGCGCATCTCCTTCGTAACAAAAAAAGATATCGACAAAATTCATTTTACAAATTGTTAGTTACATCCTCAGTAATTTTTGGCGTATTTGGATCGAAGCGATTCGAAGAAATTTTATAGGAGTTATCTATCTTTACGGAATAAATTTGTCGGTATGTTTTTTTAACTCATAAACCGTTAACCGTATAACCCTGGAATGTTTTTATTTGAGTCCCCTGATTCCTAACTTAGAAAATTAGGTCAAGGTCAAAGGTCAAGGTCATATTTTAGATTTTCATATGTCTTTGATTTCCCTATAACTCTTGAACAGTTATAGATACAAAAAAAATAAGCAGTGAAAAATGCTTGGTACTTCAAGGGGCAACTTTTTTACATTATGACTATATTGATTTTACCATCATGTAAGGGACATAACTCCCATCGATGGTTTTTAAAAAGCCATTTTTAGGCAAAACTCTTAAACAAAAGGTCCTTGACCCATAGGGTCTTTTGCAATGACCTTGTGGAGCAATGACCTTGACGAAGGTTACAAGGTCAAAGGTCAAGGTCATCAAATTATGTGGTTTTGGCATTATTTAAACAGTTTTATGTGTGTTTGAATTTCAACCAACCAACCAACCAACCAACCAACCAATCAATCAATCAATCAATCATGATCATGATCAATCAACCAATAATGATCATGATCAATCAATCAATCATGTTTCCGTCTCATGTGTTTCTTATAGGGTTCAACCAACCAACCAACCAATCAATCACTCACTCACTCACTCAATCAATCAATCAATCAATCAATCAATCATGATCATGATCAACCAATCATGTTTCCGTCTCATGTGTTTAATAAAGGGTCCAAGATCTTCTTTGTTTCTTTTTCCGTGTTTAAATTGACCCTATCCAACGTGTTTAACCAACCAACCAACCAACCAACCAACTAATCAATCAATCAATCAATCAAGTAATCAATCAATCATAATCATGATCAATCAATCAATCAGTCAAGTAATCAATCAATCATGATGATGATCAATCAATCATGTTTCATGAAAAATTGAAATTTAATATGGTTCTTGCGTCACTTCTGAAAAAAAAATCCACATGTACTCTGAAACTACAAGTACAATCGACCTCAAAATTTGCAGTCAGCAGTGCATACATGTACTAAAAGTTTATAAAAAAACTTGGTGCAGCTACCTCTCAAGAATTTTCCTAGAGAAAATAAATGGCAATGCCGTAAAAATCGCTGGCTAGGTCCGTAAATCTCAGTAAAAACCTACAATAAAATGTCCGCTCCGAGATTGAAATACTAATCTGTGTTACAAACAAGTGCTGAAAAATGTACATTATCAGAAAATAATCAATAAATGTGTTTTAAAGTTACACCGGATCAATTAAATCCAAAACATGCACTGCCCGTGAACTGTCAACAAGATGTCAATTTCCTACAATGACAAAAGAAATTACATTGTGTACATTCCATCTCTATAGATGTTGTCTGTCCAACGTCCCGACCTAAAGAGAAATAAAAAGACTATCTTTTCGTTATTATAAACCCGTGTCACGTGATGTGGCGCGCGCGCTGTACCTAAAATAAAAGAAAAACTTTCCAAACTAAACATGAACCTTTTCCGGTAACAATAATATAAACCCCATACAGAAACAAACAAACAAACAAACAAACAAACCCCCCCCCCCCCCCCCCCCCCCAATTCAATTAATTTTAAAGGGGGAAAGACCCCCTACAATTGCTTTTTTAAAGCAATTGATTTATATTGTAAAGAACCTTTTTAACCATTCTGTTCCCTTAAAAAAAAAAAAAAAAAAATCCCGAGACCCCGTTTTGCCCCCCCCCCCCCCCTTTTTTTTTAACCCTTCACTTACAACTGAATGTAGGTTGTGTGCTATCGATCCTTTCAACGTAAAACGAACGACAACTCCAGTTTTTTCCATATTATTAGGTCTTTCCACATTTCTGTGGAAAGTCCTATTGTATTTGTTCTGATTATTATTAGGTCTTTCCACTTTTCTGTGGAAAGACCTATTGTTTTTCTTCTGATTATTTTTTTTTTTTTTTTTTTTTTTTTTCTTCCGCCTAATTTTGTTCTTGCGATAAACATTTGTTTCGCAATATGTCGCTTAGATATTTTGTATATGATATCGAACAGTTTATGCGCTTTTGAAATTTACCCTGCGTAAACGAATACTTTTCTTTGTAGGAGTTATCTCCCCAAACACTGTTTTCCTTGTTAGCGCATCTCCTTCGTAACAAAAAAAGATATCGACAAAATTCATTTTACAAATTGTTAGTTACATCCTCAGTAATTTTTGGCGTATTTGGATCGAAGCGATTCGAAGAAATTTTATAGGAGTTATCTATCTTTACGGAATAAATTTGTCGGTATGTTTTTTTAACTCATAAACCGTTAACCGTATAACCCTGGAATGTTTTTATTTGAGTCCCCTGATTCCTAACTTAGAAAATTAGGTCAAGGTCAAAGGTCAAGGTCATATTTTAGATTTTCATATGTCTTTGATTTCCCTATAACTCTTGAACAGTTATAGATACAAAAAAAATAAGCAGTGAAAAATGCTTGGTACTTCAAGGGGCAACTTTTTTACATTATGACTATATTGATTTTACCATCATGTAAGGGACATAACTCCCATCGATGGTTTTTAAAAAGCCATTTTTAGGCAAAACTCTTAAACAAAAGGTCCTTGACCCATAGGGTCTTTTGCAATGACCTTGTGGAGCAATGACCTTGACGAAGGTTACAAGGTCAAAGGTCAAGGTCATCAAATTATGTGGTTTTGGCATTATTTAAACAGTTTTATGTGTGTTTGAATTTCAACCAACCAACCAACCAACCAACCAACCAATCAATCAATCAATCAATCATGATCATGATCAATCAACCAATAATGATCATGATCAATCAATCAATCATGTTTCCGTCTCATGTGTTTCTTATAGGGTTCAACCAACCAACCAACCAATCAATCACTCACTCACTCACTCAATCAATCAATCAATCAATCAATCAATCATGATCATGATCAACCAATCATGTTTCCGTCTCATGTGTTTAATAAAGGGTCCAAGATCTTCTTTGTTTCTTTTTCCGTGTTTAAATTGACCCTATCCAACGTGTTTAACCAACCAACCAACCAACCAACCAACTAATCAATCAATCAATCAATCAAGTAATCAATCAATCATAATCATGATCAATCAATCAATCAGTCAAGTAATCAATCAATCATGATGATGATCAATCAATCATGTTTCATGAAAAATTGAAATTTAATATGGTTCTTGCGTCACTTCTGAAAAAAAAATCCACATGTACTCTGAAACTACAAGTACAATCGACCTCAAAATTTGCAGTCAGCAGTGCATACATGTACTAAAAGTTTATAAAAAAACTTGGTGCAGCTACCTCTCAAGAATTTTCCTAGAGAAAATAAATGGCAATGCCGTAAAAATCGCTGGCTAGGTCCGTAAATCTCAGTAAAAACCTACAATAAAATGTCCGCTCCGAGATTGAAATACTAATCTGTGTTACAAACAAGTGCTGAAAAATGTACATTATCAGAAAATAATCAATAAATGTGTTTTAAAGTTACACCGGATCAATTAAATCCAAAACATGCACTGCCCGTGAACTGTCAACAAGATGTCAATTTCCTACAATGACAAAAGAAATTACATTGTGTACATTCCATCTCTATAGATGTTGTCTGTCCAACGTCCCGACCTAAAGAGAAATAAAAAGACTATCTTTTCGTTATTATAAACCCGTGTCACGTGATGTGGCGCGCGCGCTGTACCTAAAATAAAAGAAAAACTTTCCAAACTAAACATGAACCTTTTCCGGTAACAATAATATAAACCCCATACAGAAACAAACAAACAAACAAACAAACAAACCCCCCCCCCCCCCCCCCCCCAATTCAATTAATTTTAAAGGGGGAAAGACCCCCTACAATTGCTTTTTTAAAGCAATTGATTTATATTGTAAAGAACCTTTTTAACCATTCTGTTCCCTTAAAAAAAAAAAAAAAAAAATCCCGAGACCCCGTTTTGCCCCCCCCCCCCCCCTTTTTTTTTAACCCTTCACTTACAACTGAATGTAGGTTGTGTGCTATCGATCCTTTCAACGTAAAACGAACGACAACTCCAGTTTTTTCCATATTATTAGGTCTTTCCACATTTCTGTGGAAAGTCCTATTGTATTTGTTCTGATTATTATTAGGTCTTTCCACTTTTCTGTGGAAAGACCTATTGTTTTTCTTCTGATTATTTTTTTTTTTTTTTTTTTTTTTTTTCTTCCGCCTAATTTTGTTCTTGCGATAAACATTTGTTTCGCAATATGTCGCTTAGATATTTTGTATATGATATCGAACAGTTTATGCGCTTTTGAAATTTACCCTGCGTAAACGAATACTTTTCTTTGTAGGAGTTATCTCCCCAAACACTGTTTTCCTTGTTAGCGCATCTCCTTCGTAACAAAAAAAGATATCGACAAAATTCATTTTACAAATTGTTAGTTACATCCTCAGTAATTTTTGGCGTATTTGGATCGAAGCGATTCGAAGAAATTTTATAGGAGTTATCTATCTTTACGGAATAAATTTGTCGGTATGTTTTTTTAACTCATAAACCGTTAACCGTATAACCCTGGAATGTTTTTATTTGAGTCCCCTGATTCCTAACTTAGAAAATTAGGTCAAGGTCAAAGGTCAAGGTCATATTTTAGATTTTCATATGTCTTTGATTTCCCTATAACTCTTGAACAGTTATAGATACAAAAAAAATAAGCAGTGAAAAATGCTTGGTACTTCAAGGGGCAACTTTTTTACATTATGACTATATTGATTTTACCATCATGTAAGGGACATAACTCCCATCGATGGTTTTTAAAAAGCCATTTTTAGGCAAAACTCTTAAACAAAAGGTCCTTGACCCATAGGGTCTTTTGCAATGACCTTGTGGAGCAATGACCTTGACGAAGGTTACAAGGTCAAAGGTCAAGGTCATCAAATTATGTGGTTTTGGCATTATTTAAACAGTTTTATGTGTGTTTGAATTTCAACCAACCAACCAACCAACCAACCAACCAATCAATCAATCAATCAATCATGATCATGATCAATCAACCAATAATGATCATGATCAATCAATCAATCATGTTTCCGTCTCATGTGTTTCTTATAGGGTTCAACCAACCAACCAACCAATCAATCACTCACTCAATCAATCAATCAATCAATCAATCAATCATGATCATGATCAACCAATCATGTTTCCGTCTCATGTGTTTAATAAAGGGTCCAAGATCTTCTTTGTTTCTTTTTCCGTGTTTAAATTGACCCTATCCAACGTGTTTAACCAACCAACCAACCAACCAACCAACTAATCAATCAATCAATCAATCAAGTAATCAATCAATCATAATCATGATCAATCAATCAATCAGTCAAGTAATCAATCAATCATGATGATGATCAATCAATCATGTTTCATGAAAAATTGAAATTTAATATGGTTCTTGCGTCACTTCTGAAAAAAAAATCCACATGTACTCTGAAACTACAAGTACAATCGACCTCAAAATTTGCAGTCAGCAGTGCATACATGTACTAAAAGTTTATAAAAAAACTTGGTGCAGCTACCTCTCAAGAATTTTCCTAGAGAAAATAAATGGCAATGCCGTAAAAATCGCTGGCTAGGTCCGTAAATCTCAGTAAAAACCTACAATAAAATGTCCGCTCCGAGATTGAAATACTAATCTGTGTTACAAACAAGTGCTGAAAAATGTACATTATCAGAAAATAATCAATAAATGTGTTTTAAAGTTACACCGGATCAATTAAATCCAAAACATGCACTGCCCGTGAACTGTCAACAAGATGTCAATTTCCTACAATGACAAAAGAAATTACATTGTGTACATTCCATCTCTATAGATGTTGTCTGTCCAACGTCCCGACCTAAAGAGAAATAAAAAGACTATCTTTTCGTTATTATAAACCCGTGTCACGTGATGTGGCGCGCGCGCTGTACCTAAAATAAAAGAAAAACTTTCCAAACTAAACATGAACCTTTTCCGGTAACAATAATATAAACCCCATACAGAAACAAACAAACAAACAAACAAACAAACCCCCCCCCCCCCCCCCCCCCCAATTCAATTAATTTTAAAGGGGGAAAGACCCCCTACAATTGCTTTTTTAAAGCAATTGATTTATATTGTAAAGAACCTTTTTAACCATTCTGTTCCCTTAAAAAAAAAAAAAAAAAAATCCCGAGACCCCGTTTTGCCCCCCCCCCCCCCCTTTTTTTTTAACCCTTCACTTACAACTGAATGTAGGTTGTGTGCTATCGATCCTTTCAACGTAAAACGAACGACAACTCCAGTTTTTTCCATATTATTAGGTCTTTCCACATTTCTGTGGAAAGTCCTATTGTATTTGTTCTGATTATTATTAGGTCTTTCCACTTTTCTGTGGAAAGACCTATTGTTTTTCTTCTGATTATTTTTTTTTTTTTTTTTTTTTTTTTTCTTCCGCCTAATTTTGTTCTTGCGATAAACATTTGTTTCGCAATATGTCGCTTAGATATTTTGTATATGATATCGAACAGTTTATGCGCTTTTGAAATTTACCCTGCGTAAACGAATACTTTTCTTTGTAGGAGTTATCTCCCCAAACACTGTTTTCCTTGTTAGCGCATCTCCTTCGTAACAAAAAAAGATATCGACAAAATTCATTTTACAAATTGTTAGTTACATCCTCAGTAATTTTTGGCGTATTTGGATCGAAGCGATTCGAAGAAATTTTATAGGAGTTATCTATCTTTACGGAATAAATTTGTCGGTATGTTTTTTTAACTCATAAACCGTTAACCGTATAACCCTGGAATGTTTTTATTTGAGTCCCCTGATTCCTAACTTAGAAAATTAGGTCAAGGTCAAAGGTCAAGGTCATATTTTAGATTTTCATATGTCTTTGATTTCCCTATAACTCTTGAACAGTTATAGATACAAAAAAAATAAGCAGTGAAAAATGCTTGGTACTTCAAGGGGCAACTTTTTTACATTATGACTATATTGATTTTACCATCATGTAAGGGACATAACTCCCATCGATGGTTTTTAAAAAGCCATTTTTAGGCAAAACTCTTAAACAAAAGGTCCTTGACCCATAGGGTCTTTTGCAATGACCTTGTGGAGCAATGACCTTGACGAAGGTTACAAGGTCAAAGGTCAAGGTCATCAAATTATGTGGTTTTGGCATTATTTAAACAGTTTTATGTGTGTTTGAATTTCAACCAACCAACCAACCAACCAACCAACCAATCAATCAATCAATCAATCATGATCATGATCAATCAACCAATAATGATCATGATCAATCAATCAATCATGTTTCCGTCTCATGTGTTTCTTATAGGGTTCAACCAACCAACCAACCAATCAATCACTCACTCACTCACTCAATCAATCAATCAATCAATCAATCAATCATGATCATGATCAACCAATCATGTTTCCGTCTCATGTGTTTAATAAAGGGTCCAAGATCTTCTTTGTTTCTTTTTCCGTGTTTAAATTGACCCTATCCAACGTGTTTAACCAACCAACCAACCAACCAACCAACTAATCAATCAATCAATCAATCAAGTAATCAATCAATCATAATCATGATCAATCAATCAATCAGTCAAGTAATCAATCAATCATGATGATGATCAATCAATCATGTTTCATGAAAAATTGAAATTTAATATGGTTCTTGCGTCACTTCTGAAAAAAAAATCCACATGTACTCTGAAACTACAAGTACAATCGACCTCAAAATTTGCAGTCAGCAGTGCATACATGTACTAAAAGTTTATAAAAAAACTTGGTGCAGCTACCTCTCAAGAATTTTCCTAGAGAAAATAAATGGCAATGCCGTAAAAATCGCTGGCTAGGTCCGTAAATCTCAGTAAAAACCTACAATAAAATGTCCGCTCCGAGATTGAAATACTAATCTGTGTTACAAACAAGTGCTGAAAAATGTACATTATCAGAAAATAATCAATAAATGTGTTTTAAAGTTACACCGGATCAATTAAATCCAAAACATGCACTGCCCGTGAACTGTCAACAAGATGTCAATTTCCTACAATGACAAAAGAAATTACATTGTGTACATTCCATCTCTATAGATGTTGTCTGTCCAACGTCCCGACCTAAAGAGAAATAAAAAGACTATCTTTTCGTTATTATAAACCCGTGTCACGTGATGTGGCGCGCGCGCTGTACCTAAAATAAAAGAAAAACTTTCCAAACTAAACATGAACCTTTTCCGGTAACAATAATATAAACCCCATACAGAAACAAACAAACAAACAAACAAACAAACCCCCCCCCCCCCCCCCCCCCCAATTCAATTAATTTTAAAGGGGGAAAGACCCCCTACAATTGCTTTTTTAAAGCAATTGATTTATATTGTAAAGAACCTTTTTAACCATTCTGTTCCCTTAAAAAAAAAAAAAAAAAAATCCCGAGACCCCGTTTTGCCCCCCCCCCCCCCCTTTTTTTTTAACCCTTCACTTACAACTGAATGTAGGTTGTGTGCTATCGATCCTTTCAACGTAAAACGAACGACAACTCCAGTTTTTTCCATATTATTAGGTCTTTCCACATTTCTGTGGAAAGTCCTATTGTATTTGTTCTGATTATTATTAGGTCTTTCCACTTTTCTGTGGAAAGACCTATTGTTTTTCTTCTGATTATTTTTTTTTTTTTTTTTTTTTTTTTTCTTCCGCCTAATTTTGTTCTTGCGATAAACATTTGTTTCGCAATATGTCGCTTAGATATTTTGTATATGATATCGAACAGTTTATGCGCTTTTGAAATTTACCCTGCGTAAACGAATACTTTTCTTTGTAGGAGTTATCTCCCCAAACACTGTTTTCCTTGTTAGCGCATCTCCTTCGTAACAAAAAAAGATATCGACAAAATTCATTTTACAAATTGTTAGTTACATCCTCAGTAATTTTTGGCGTATTTGGATCGAAGCGATTCGAAGAAATTTTATAGGAGTTATCTATCTTTACGGAATAAATTTGTCGGTATGTTTTTTTAACTCATAAACCGTTAACCGTATAACCCTGGAATGTTTTTATTTGAGTCCCCTGATTCCTAACTTAGAAAATTAGGTCAAGGTCAAAGGTCAAGGTCATATTTTAGATTTTCATATGTCTTTGATTTCCCTATAACTCTTGAACAGTTATAGATACAAAAAAAATAAGCAGTGAAAAATGCTTGGTACTTCAAGGGGCAACTTTTTTACATTATGACTATATTGATTTTACCATCATGTAAGGGACATAACTCCCATCGATGGTTTTTAAAAAGCCATTTTTAGGCAAAACTCTTAAACAAAAGGTCCTTGACCCATAGGGTCTTTTGCAATGACCTTGTGGAGCAATGACCTTGACGAAGGTTACAAGGTCAAAGGTCAAGGTCATCAAATTATGTGGTTTTGGCATTATTTAAACAGTTTTATGTGTGTTTGAATTTCAACCAACCAACCAACCAACCAACCAACCAATCAATCAATCAATCAATCATGATCATGATCAATCAACCAATAATGATCATGATCAATCAATCAATCATGTTTCCGTCTCATGTGTTTCTTATAGGGTTCAACCAACCAACCAACCAATCAATCACTCACTCACTCACTCAATCAATCAATCAATCAATCAATCAATCATGATCATGATCAACCAATCATGTTTCCGTCTCATGTGTTTAATAAAGGGTCCAAGATCTTCTTTGTTTCTTTTTCCGTGTTTAAATTGACCCTATCCAACGTGTTTAACCAACCAACCAACCAACCAACCAACTAATCAATCAATCAATCAATCAAGTAATCAATCAATCATAATCATGATCAATCAATCAATCAGTCAAGTAATCAATCAATCATGATGATGATCAATCAATCATGTTTCATGAAAAATTGAAATTTAATATGGTTCTTGCGTCACTTCTGAAAAAAAAATCCACATGTACTCTGAAACTACAAGTACAATCGACCTCAAAATTTGCAGTCAGCAGTGCATACATGTACTAAAAGTTTATAAAAAAACTTGGTGCAGCTACCTCTCAAGAATTTTCCTAGAGAAAATAAATGGCAATGCCGTAAAAATCGCTGGCTAGGTCCGTAAATCTCAGTAAAAACCTACAATAAAATGTCCGCTCCGAGATTGAAATACTAATCTGTGTTACAAACAAGTGCTGAAAAATGTACATTATCAGAAAATAATCAATAAATGTGTTTTAAAGTTACACCGGATCAATTAAATCCAAAACATGCACTGCCCGTGAACTGTCAACAAGATGTCAATTTCCTACAATGACAAAAGAAATTACATTGTGTACATTCCATCTCTATAGATGTTGTCTGTCCAACGTCCCGACCTAAAGAGAAATAAAAAGACTATCTTTTCGTTATTATAAACCCGTGTCACGTGATGTGGCGCGCGCGCTGTACCTAAAATAAAAGAAAAACTTTCCAAACTAAACATGAACCTTTTCCGGTAACAATAATATAAACCCCATACAGAAACAAACAAACAAACAAACAAACAAACCCCCCCCCCCCCCCCCCCCCAATTCAATTAATTTTAAAGGGGGAAAGACCCCCTACAATTGCTTTTTTAAAGCAATTGATTTATATTGTAAAGAACCTTTTTAACCATTCTGTTCCCTTAAAAAAAAAAAAAAAAAAATCCCGAGACCCCGTTTTGCCCCCCCCCCCCCCCTTTTTTTTTAACCCTTCACTTACAACTGAATGTAGGTTGTGTGCTATCGATCCTTTCAACGTAAAACGAACGACAACTCCAGTTTTTTCCATATTATTAGGTCTTTCCACATTTCTGTGGAAAGTCCTATTGTATTTGTTCTGATTATTATTAGGTCTTTCCACTTTTCTGTGGAAAGACCTATTGTTTTTCTTCTGATTATTTTTTTTTTTTTTTTTTTTTTTTTTCTTCCGCCTAATTTTGTTCTTGCGATAAACATTTGTTTCGCAATATGTCGCTTAGATATTTTGTATATGATATCGAACAGTTTATGCGCTTTTGAAATTTACCCTGCGTAAACGAATACTTTTCTTTGTAGGAGTTATCTCCCCAAACACTGTTTTCCTTGTTAGCGCATCTCCTTCGTAACAAAAAAAGATATCGACAAAATTCATTTTACAAATTGTTAGTTACATCCTCAGTAATTTTTGGCGTATTTGGATCGAAGCGATTCGAAGAAATTTTATAGGAGTTATCTATCTTTACGGAATAAATTTGTCGGTATGTTTTTTTAACTCATAAACCGTTAACCGTATAACCCTGGAATGTTTTTATTTGAGTCCCCTGATTCCTAACTTAGAAAATTAGGTCAAGGTCAAAGGTCAAGGTCATATTTTAGATTTTCATATGTCTTTGATTTCCCTATAACTCTTGAACAGTTATAGATACAAAAAAAATAAGCAGTGAAAAATGCTTGGTACTTCAAGGGGCAACTTTTTTACATTATGACTATATTGATTTTACCATCATGTAAGGGACATAACTCCCATCGATGGTTTTTAAAAAGCCATTTTTAGGCAAAACTCTTAAACAAAAGGTCCTTGACCCATAGGGTCTTTTGCAATGACCTTGTGGAGCAATGACCTTGACGAAGGTTACAAGGTCAAAGGTCAAGGTCATCAAATTATGTGGTTTTGGCATTATTTAAACAGTTTTATGTGTGTTTGAATTTCAACCAACCAACCAACCAACCAACCAACCAATCAATCAATCAATCAATCATGATCATGATCAATCAACCAATAATGATCATGATCAATCAATCAATCATGTTTCCGTCTCATGTGTTTCTTATAGGGTTCAACCAACCAACCAACCAATCAATCACTCACTCACTCACTCAATCAATCAATCAATCAATCAATCAATCATGATCATGATCAACCAATCATGTTTCCGTCTCATGTGTTTAATAAAGGGTCCAAGATCTTCTTTGTTTCTTTTTCCGTGTTTAAATTGACCCTATCCAACGTGTTTAACCAACCAACCAACCAACCAACCAACTAATCAATCAATCAATCAATCAAGTAATCAATCAATCATAATCATGATCAATCAATCAATCAGTCAAGTAATCAATCAATCATGATGATGATCAATCAATCATGTTTCATGAAAAATTGAAATTTAATATGGTTCTTGCGTCACTTCTGAAAAAAAAATCCACATGTACTCTGAAACTACAAGTACAATCGACCTCAAAATTTGCAGTCAGCAGTGCATACATGTACTAAAAGTTTATAAAAAAACTTGGTGCAGCTACCTCTCAAGAATTTTCCTAGAGAAAATAAATGGCAATGCCGTAAAAATCGCTGGCTAGGTCCGTAAATCTCAGTAAAAACCTACAATAAAATGTCCGCTCCGAGATTGAAATACTAATCTGTGTTACAAACAAGTGCTGAAAAATGTACATTATCAGAAAATAATCAATAAATGTGTTTTAAAGTTACACCGGATCAATTAAATCCAAAACATGCACTGCCCGTGAACTGTCAACAAGATGTCAATT